>NC_089849.1:59995983-60078483 GCF_035609145.1 Eleutherodactylus coqui
TTTAATAAGTGGGGAAAAGAAACCAAAGATGGAAAAAAAAGCCACATTCTTATAGGGGGTAAACATTGCAGAGAACCATTGTGAAGTCACCACATGACTACAGGTCTCAAAATCAGACAAGCCCCTCTAAATACCCATTGATTCCTATGCAGGATTTGTCAACCTAAAAGCAAAAATAGTTGTGTGGGAACATGCCGGCCGTTCTCCCAGGCTGCACATTTGGTTGCAGTAGATTGAAGCCCTGTATAACATATTGTGAAAAGCTGTAATAAACTCACCTTTAATAGTGTAGTTCTGGTCGGATCTAACCTGGAGTTGCATTCTACCTGCAAGTGACAAGAAAATCAGTTAAGCTCAATTAACAAATTTTGCTAATATTTCTAGGATCCGCCAATAATCTAGTCAGCAGATCCCACCACAACTACCAGCTGATACCTGCAACCCAAAGAGTACTTTTGCTTTTGTGCAGGTTTTCGCATTTCTGCACAAGATACATTGTGGTGTAAAATTAACAGAACCTGGGATGCAGAAGTACTTCACTGAAGGCAGCGAGGAACCTCAACTGAAAGGAGCATCACTGAGAAGGTCCTACTAAATGTAACCTATAATATTGGAGAATAATTACTACAAGGGCAGGTACTAAATGGACAAATGTCCAGCAGGTATATTCCCACCATACTAATCCTGTAGTTAAATGCCAAGTACAGTAGCTTCAAGGCTCTGAGCTTTTAAGAGGTGGAAGAGGTGTGAACATTCCCCCCTTCCAACTTAAATGCATGTATTTTGGGCTGACAATCATTTTTGCAATAGGATTTTGTAAGGTTTTGCACAGTTTACATTCTGCAGCTTCTATGTTATCACAGCAGTCTAAAGGCCCTTTTACATGGGCCAATGATTGTTCAGATTGTCGCTGGAATCAGGGCATGCATTTACACTGAGCGATTGTTCAGAACAAACAACGAAACAAGAATTTGAATGCTTCTTGTTCGCTGTTCAGCTCCTGTGTGCAGAAAACTTAACGACCCGATCGAGTCTGTGTAAACAGGCAGTTGTTCACTTCTAAAGGACTGCCTGTTTACTGTGAATGGAGATGGGTGGATACCCAGCCCGCTCCACCTCCATTTACTAGCGAGATCAGTTTTTATGTAAAAGCATCGCTAGGACAACCGCTTGGGTGTGTAAAAGCACCCCAAGTCTCAAGAGGAAATCCCACAGTGTGCTGAACTAATGCCTTGTTTTTAGCCCCCATCTCTCTTCTCTGCACTTTATCAGTTAATTTATGACCACAAAGAAACTGACCTGGTAGTGAAAAGGTTAAATGCCAGGCCTACCCCACTCCCTTTTCCAAGCAACTTCACAAGTTTCGATTAAAAGTTTCCTACCACTCTAGGTCTATGGCTTCCATGAGTTGCTGTAGTTCCACACTACAAAAATGCTGTAGCCATTTCACTATAGGTTCCGCAAATAAGGAAGATTGAATACTACCTCTGCAGCGCCACCTACTGGATGGCAGCATTCCTTTAAATCAATGTCAGACCTTTTTTATATAGGACTTTATATAAATGATTAGGAATAGGAAACAGCTGTCAGTGTATGGAATAGGAAACCAAGCCAGAAAACCATACACTGACAGCCGACTCCTATTCCTAATCATTGTTATAAAATCCTATAAAAAAAGGGTCTGACATTGATTTGGAGGAATGCTGCCATCCAATAGGTGGCACTGCAGAGGTATTATTCCATCTTCCTTATTTGCATAAATTACCCAGAGGAGCATGCATGGCCATACAAGTCTCCTTACTCATTTCAGGTGTCTTTTCACACCCCTTCTGGGTGCTCTCCTTGGGGAGAGATGATGCCCTCCCCTGACCCACTCACCCTTTAAGTGTCTCCACACACTTTTTGGGTGGTCTCCTTAAGAAGAGAAGACACCTCTTTTGACCCAAGCTATATTTTCCCTAACCTTTTTGGGGTATGCCATTAGCAAAGTTGCTACATTGAAGCAATAAAGCTGGTACCCATTATAAACAAATGTAAATAATTAGTACTTACCACAGCATCAACCGCAGGAGAGCTATCCCCAACCACCAACAGAGCAGGACACCTAGAAACAAGATACATTACGCTATGGAGTAGAGGTTGTAAATAACATGGCCCAACACAAAACTGTTCAATCTACAAGTTTAAGACCAAACCTTTAAAAAAAAAAAAAAAGGCAGGAGGGAAGAAATAAAACCCCACACACTAAGACCTGTAGACCCTCCATGAGCCGGTGTATTCTTCCAGGAGGAGAATTCCTCTAGTCAGGGGTGTAGTGGAGTCTTTTAGGACACAGAATCTATATAAAGCTAGCAAGCTTAGACAGTACATACCTATAGAAGTCTGTGTGTGCATGAGGACTCAGACTACTTAGGCCCCCTGACCACGGGCGTTGCGGTATCCCGCGGCGGACCTTAGCCGCGGGAGTCGGCACACTGTTCTCTGCAGGTCAGCCTATCTGACAGATAGGCTGACCGCTGAGAATCAGGGCAATTCGCAGCATGCTGCAAATTGCCGGCTGCGATCGGAGATTCGCAATGATTCTCTGCTCGTGGACACGGGGCTGGTGCTTTTCATAGCAACGCTATGGAAAGCTTCAGCCTGCGTGATTCGCTGGCGATTTACCGCCAGCGAAATCACGGCTGTGGACAGGGGGCCTTAACTATTGTGAGGGTAACAAGATAGATATCAAATAGAGGCGTAACTAAAGGCTATCGGCCAAGATGCAAGAGTTCAGAATAGGGGTCTCTCCCATAAATTTCCTCTGCATCACTATGTCTTTTAAGAAACCTATATTATTGCAACAGTAGCAGCCAGAGACATTGCTAGAATCTTTAAAAAAAGTTAGTCAGAAGCTCCTCCAACTATTCATGTGCCATTTATAAGAATGGTATTTTCTCACAAGTTTTAACCCACTCACCTGAGCGTGCCTTCAGAATTGTTAGATGCAAGCATTGGCCTTTCTATTTCCAGATCTCGGCGGCTAGTGCAGGAATAAGATTACCACAGTTAGAAACAGACAGATATATACAAGGTCTCTGTATACAGATTTACATGAGCACAGGATCTAATGACGTTCCCTAGATTGGACGGCCATTTAGGTTTTCAGAATAGAGACAATAACCCGGGTGTCCTATAGCCTAGGCTCATAGTCTATGTGTACCCCAGGGGCCACAGGATCCTCCTAATGCTGTGCTTGTATAGCGTGCAAAATTGTAAGTTAGAATATTCCTGGGGTACTTTGGGCGGTCGTTAAGGGGTTAAGGTACATTATATGTCTTGACGGCAGCTGTTGAGGGGGCCTAGATTTTGCAGGGACTTATGGTGCTGCATCAGAAGCCTGGCACCTAAGAGACCTCTGATTTCTGCTGTTTAACCATTTACATGCTGCAGTCAGTGCAACTATGGCATATAAAAAGGCTGACAGAGGGAGGGGGTTCCCCTTTACCCATGAGATTCCCCAAAGCTGCAGGATGCTACTGTACGTTCTGCAGCATTAAGGGATTGAAAACTATGTCCCTGCAGATTCCACTATGGGCTTTAACCTCCTGTGTTTGCCACTTCCAGAACAAACTAGATATGGACTTCACAAAGGGACTAGTAACAGAATATGGACGTATCCACCTGCAAGGATTCTGTCACTACACAGATCGTGTCTCATGCCTGTTGGCGAAAGCCATTCTAGATGCATTTTTCCCGTTCAGGGACACAGAACTACAAACCAGTATGTTGTGTGTTACCCGTTATAGGCATTAACAAAGAGTTGGAGGTTTTCCTGATTAATGTCCTGGGCGATATGTAATCTGTAGGTCTGAACCAAGTCCAGATTTGACTGCAGTTCATCCTGTGGAAAAAAGTTGACAAAAGCTTAGAAAAGAAAAAAAAACAAAAAAACAAAAACAAACCTGGAATTTCCACTAGAACTTATAAATGATCACATATTACATCAGCTGCTAGAGATAGGCAGTTATGTTTATTTTCTTTTAATGATTTTTGAAAGACACAAAAAAAAAAAAAAAAAAAAAGCCAAGATGTCAGACAGGTCCCAGAGGTGGATCCGTTAACTTCCTGAATAGGTCATTGCATCCAAAGAGAGCATGAAGAGGTGGCCATGTTCTAAGTGCCCGTAACTCATGTAAGGATCAGATGGGACTCATGAAGAGCTCTGCTGCCGTTCCGTTCCCAGGAGGTGGAAGATTAATGTGTCACGCACACAGCATATCAGACCATGCAGATGCATACCTCAGCAGCGCACCCTGTACTGTGCGCGGCAGAGATGTGGGTACATATAGCAGGCGCTGCAGAGGTACGCATATAGTCTCAGTAATAACAAAGGGGTTTTCCTGTGGTATAGATCATCAACAGTCGACTGGTGGTTGTCCACCAGTCAGACTGCTAGTTGGCAGGGGTCCCGAAGTGAAAGCAACGCTCTGAGTACTGCTGTCCTTTCAGGCCATACCAGGCACAGCGCCATACATTGTACACTGGCTGTGCCAGGTATTGCAGCTCTGTCTCATTCATTTGAATGGGACTGAGCTGCTCAGACCATTTGAAGTCATAAGCCTGACAGGAAGCGGCAGCCTCTTCAAATCAGCTGATTGGTGGGGATCATGAGCAGTAGACTCTACTGATGACCCATCCAGGGGACAGGTAGTCAGTGTAGTCCCAGAAAGGCACTTTAAAAAAGTCAAAAGCCACACAGTAAAATAAAAAACAAAAAAACCACAAAAACAAAAACAAAACAAAACCCCATGACGTAGGGACATGTTTACATGGATCCCGAAGTTTAATGTGGCATCTACATGTGTCCTGCATTGTGTTAATGATCACTAGAGAAGGACTCACCTAGTTTGAAAAGGTGCAGACTGTTGGTCATTACCTCCCTCACCTACCATTTCTCTTTAAAGAATACACATGAGCGAGGTTTTCTGGCATTAGCATCACGATGCAGGAAACAAATCCCGGCATGTTCTGTTTTTCTGTGCACTCTTGCATCGCACCATGTGCTAGGTGCATGCAATGCAATATCTGCCATTAAAAAAAATTGGGAGAGACTCCGCGATCAGCCTTGGCAGAGGTTTGCGACATCTCCGAAGCAATGTGATGTGGTTTTGACATAAAACCGCCTGGCATCAGTGGGGAATTCACATGATGGCGAGTGCAATTCCTACATGTGTGGCTCATATACATGCAGTAGTGCGTTTTACATATAGATATCTGTAGCAAACTGATGTGTGATTGGCGCAGTGATCACACATAATTTATCCAATACAGACCTGCCCAAGTGTAAAAATCTACTATGGTATGAGCAATACATGATGCATTCCCAAAGTTTCAATGAACCTTAAAGCAGTTAATTACAACCTTTGTGTAATTAAAAGCATGAAAGATACATACAGTAGTACTAATACATAATAGGACCAACTTCATTACCATGATATAATACAGACTGTGAAGGGTATTGTTCAGTAATTCACATAACACAATTATAGATGGTCAATTGTTTCTATTCATATCACACATATAAATCATGTAAATGGTGCGTTAATTAATTGGCTACAAGATTTCCTAGTGAGTAAAATTGAGCAGAATTAGTTACAGATATCACAGGAATTAACCCATTAATACACAGTCATGTAAAACGGTAGACTGACCACTACTTACATAGCCGAAGAGGTGAGCCAGCACGATGTCCACTATGTTCGTAGTCCACCCAGACAGCTAGAAAACAGAACAGCTCATCAGCTTTCTTAGGTCTACAATATTAAATGGATATTTGGAAAAGAAAGCTATTCCCCATTCATAGAATAGCAGATCACTATGTGAGCAGTAGGGGTCCCAAAACTCAGATGCTTCAACTCAACCATCTGCCAGTTCCATTGAAACGAATGGCGTGATAGTCCAGAGTATGCATGATGCTGCACCATTCACTGCTAGCCACACTGAGGGGTACAGGAACTCCATTTTGGTAAATGAGGAGGGGGGGGGGGGGGGGTCAAACCACCACTGATCAAGATAGGTGATAAAAAGGGATATTCCAGGAAACATTAAGTTAAGACTAGAGATGAGCGAGCGTACTCGGAAAAGCACTACTCGCTCGAGTAATTTGCTTTATCCGAGTATCGCTGTGCTCGTCCCTGAAGATTCGGGTGCCGCTGCGGCTGACAGGTGAGTCGCAGCGGGGAGCAGGGGAGAGCGGGCGGGAGAGAGGGAGAGAAAGATCTCCCCTCCGTTCCTCCCCGCTCTCCCCTGCAGCTCCCCGCTCCGTGCCGGCACCCGAATCTTCAGGGACGAGCACAGCGCTACTCGGATAAAGCAAATTACTCGAGCGAGTAGTGCTTTTCCGAGTACGCTCGCTCATCTCTAGTTGAGACCAATATAGCACTGCAAAGTTGAGGCTCATTTAGATGGGACGAATGTCGGGCAAACTATGCCCAACACTCGTCCCTGCATACACTCGCTCCCTTGCTGCTGCACGGGAGCTAGTATCGCTGGCTCACAGCAGGAGATTTCTCTCCTCACGCTCCCCTGCCCTCTTCATTGACTTAACATAGCGGCAGTTCAATACGGAACGGCTGCCATTTACACTGAACGCTGATTGTTCAGCTAGTCTATTGTTGGTTCAGCTCATCATCCATGCTGCATAATGATCGCTCAGTGTAAATAGGAGCTGTTCAATATTTTACGTCCACTATGCTAAGTCAATGGAGAGTGAGGAGAGAAATCTCCTGCAGCTTCCCCACCCCCCTGCTGGCCGCTCTGTGAGTGAGCCAGCAATACTAGCTCCAGGTGCAACAACACGGGAGAGAGTATGCGGGTGACGAGTGTTGGGCAAACGATGCCCACATTTGTTCCGTCTGAATGGGCCTTTACTGTACCAAAATATGATAAAATTAAGTCTGACATCTAGTAAGCAGATCTCAGCCACACTGCGCTCAGATGCCAGGCCAGCAGTTTGACACCTTCTCTGTGCACATCTCCCATTCATTTCTATGGGTATAGCATGAGCACAGAAAGTCAAGCTGCTGGCGCACACCAACATTGTGGGTGGGGGTGCTGGCCTAGTGAGAATGAAACCGCTCCCCAATCTTTCACACCTTTGCGCCTCAACGTAGTGTATGGGGCGACACGTCCCTTTAAAAAAATAAAAAAAAATAAAAAAAAGGTTTTTTTACCTTGGAAGCTGCCCAGTCAATCCATCCTTTTGCACAGGGATCAATGTTTATTAAAACGAGACCTTCCACCAGGTTTGGGTGATCCAGCTATAGAAATAGAAAGATTAAAATAAAAAAATAACAAATAAATTAGTTATTTATAAGAAGGAAAGTCATTAGACTACAAACAAATTTATATCTAAGCAGCAAAGATGGAATACCACCAGACTACAGACTATACAGAGTTTCTATAGAGACATATGGCTGCATAAGAATTGTATACACAAAGATATTTTTAAGTGAAGACTTGCAAGCTTTTGGATTCACTGGAACCATAAAAAATTAGTTGCAAAACCACACATGCTGGCTAGGACAAGATGGGAAATTGTGTCTTAGGCTGCCTTCAAACAGGCCTGTGGCATGGTTCTTAGCCCTTATGGGACAAAAAACAAACAAGCCAGCCAAAAAAAAAAACAAGGTAACTTAAAAACTAATCTAGCCTCAGGCAGCTTGCACACAACCAGGTCGGATTCTGCAGCAGAATCTGACCCTGTGCCCGGCTGGTGACCCCCGCCTATCTGTCGGGATCTGTATTGCAGATGTGCGGCCGGCGAACATGCGCAGTACAGATTATACTGCATTGTCGCTCGGTGATGACGAGGATCTTGCGACCTTTCCGCAATGATTGTAGAAGGGTCACAGGACAGAATGCTGCAATTTTATGTCAGAGTGGAGAAAAAGAAAAAGATTTTTGCTCGTGGGCAGGAAATCGCATTTTGCCATAGCATGCTATGGGCAACATTTGCTGCAGAATCTGGAGGCCAACGCCCGCTCCGGATTCCGCATTGCAAATCTTCCTGTGTGCGGAATTTCCCTGCAGCAGGTCCGCCTGCGGCCGCTAATTCTGGGATTAGCCAGCCATGTGGACAAGATGTCAAAAATCTTGTCCACATGGGGCAGACAGTCGCGGCAAAGCTGGCACACAGCATGTCACTTTTTTTTTCTGTTGCGGCCTCGCTCTTCTCTAAGAGCAGCCCACAACGAAAAAGCTTGCGGCGAAGCCGCTCCAAAACCTGTGGCAAAGTGCCATAGGTTTTGAAGTTGTACTTACCCCACAGAAATCTCTTGTTTTTTTTGCTGTGGCAAAACCGCGATACTTTCACTGGGAAAAAAAATGTCCCGTGGGAACCCAGCCTAAAGATTGTAAAAAAAAAAACAAAAAAAAAAAAACAGCAAGAGAAGAATATGAGACGGGAAGTCATACTTACAGCAAACTTTGACAAGACATAGGCGCCGGCTCCAACGCCAATTCCAATGATAGTTTTCAGGCTAGAAGAATTAAAGGGTAAAAAAAAATAAAAAAAATAAAATAATAATCTTATGCAGAGTCTGTAATCAACTGCTCACACCAGTGACAGAATACCATCGCAGACAGATCAGATTAACCCCTTCATCACAGGGATTCTTTACAGCGGCAGCACGTTTCAGGTCTGTAAATTCTCATTCTTCCCATTTCAAATCTTGGTTATAAATTTCCACTGGAAATGTATTAAATAAAGTAAAATCACCTCAAGTGGGTTAAGACAGCCGCTAACATCTCCGCCAGCTCATCCATGGTAGGGTACTGGTAGCTGAAAGGAGATACACACCCCCCATGTCAAAAGCAAGAAGTAATCCCTGCATCGCTCATTCCAACTGATGTTAACAGCAACCCTCCAGTCTCAGGGCAATATTCTGTCCAAGGACAGGAGGGATATGGCGTATATTACCTGCAGATAGTCACCGCAATCTGCCTACCTTCAGCTGTTCAAGATGGCTGCAGAAGTTTTCTAACTACCTATTGCAGACTGCCCTCTGCCTGGCCAGTGCTCATCATGTGAGCAACTATGGCCAATCAGCAGGTACTGTACACTGGTAGTCTAAGGCCTCATGTCCACTTACAAATTGGGATTTAAAATCCACAGCGTTTTTCCTGCCCCATAGGGATGCATTAGACACCCGCAGGTATTTAAATACCTGCGGATGTCATTTTTCCCTGCAGACGCGGATCCGCGTGCAGGAAAAAATCCGGACCATGCTCCATTTGGTGCAGGTCTCCTGCAGGCTTCTATTGAAGCCTATGGAAGCCGTCCGGATCCGCGGGAGACCTAAAATCAGAATATACTCACCTGCTGCGGGCCGTGCCTGTCTTCCTTCTTCCCGGCTGGATCTTCTTGCTTCGGCCTGGCGGATAGGTCCGGCGCATGCGCGTGGCACGCAGTCGGCGTGCCGAGCACATCCACTGGGCCGAAGAAAGAAGATCTGGCCGCGATGACGGGAAGACACGCACGGACGGCTGCAGGTGAGTATATTCTAATTTCAGCGCTTATGTCCGCGGGGCAAGAGGGACCCACTGCGGATTCTCCATGGAGAATCCGTAGCGGGCCTGATTTTCCCCGTGGACATGAGGCCTAACAGTACCAATGCTCTGTGAGGGGTTAGGGTGTCTAAAGACTGCATAGACCATCTTCTAGATGGTCAAAAATATACATAACCCAGAACAGAGGGAAGTGGGTGGGTGGGGTATTGAAAGGACAACAGAACAACCGCTGCAGGCAATATACCCACCCCTCTCCCGCTGGTCCTGAAACTGGAAGCTTGCTTAAGAGTTATTCATGGAAACTCCTAACCACCATCTTGTCTACTTATCCCCAGCACATATTATACTATATACAAGTGGTTGAACTTACCCACTGGGGAATGGTGGTGCTCCCATCTGCTGCCCTGGGGCATCCACATGGCATACCGCAAAGTGCTGGGTGATTTCATGCATGTCTTCAAAGTTAAAAAACGTGCTGAAGCAGGACTTATCTGTAACAGAGGTTTTAATTAAAGCGAGAACTGCAGCAGAACATACCATACCAGGAGTGGAAAGCAGGTTTTATGTATAAGTCTCCAGCCACCACACTTCAAGAAAAGGTTGTTAACCCCTTTTATTGAAACCAGCACAGTGTGGAGAAGAGTCACAGAAAGTCCCTGAAAAGTGGACATCCATCCCAAAATGCATGCAGCCACTAAAGGCACAGTGAATAATGGCCATGCCCTATATTGCCTGCATGTTTCCACCTTGATAGCCATGGAGGCATTGGGCTAGCAGTTACATTTTATAATTATCAGAGGGAGCTCTAACATCAATGTGATCCAAACCGGTCTGGACTGCTGATCTGCCACGGGGTATAAATGAGCAACTTGCCCTCCCCTCCAGATCCATTCCTTAACATACAGGAATGTATTGTGACTTCCTGCATCAAGAAGTGAAAGTATTACATGATGAGTGACTGCATGTCATTGTGCAGCAGTTCATAGTTCGTTAAAGCGACACTCCAGGCCCACACCGCTTCTCCGACTACCTGATCACACTATATTAGTATACATCGGTAGTCGAAGACACTACATGCTGCTCTGACGGGTCAGTACTGCCAACATGGGCAGCACTGGTTAAGCAAAGCAGTGTGTAGGGTCTTAGACTAATGATGCATACTAATGTACAGTGCGATTAGCTAGTCAGAACTGGTACAGCCATCTATGTTTATCTAGGACCTGAGGGCTGCTTTAACATTAAGAGTGCATGCACATGGGTGGATTTTTGCTGCAGAATCCAGAATGGGAGCTCGCCTCCAGGTTTTCCGCAGCAAATACCCTCCATAGCACACAATGGAAAAATTATGACTTTTCATGCACACGGGCAAAAACCAGTTGTGGTTTCTGATAGAGGAGGGAAAACACAAAAACACTGTACTACGCATGTCCGACAGTGAGTCGTGCGGACCATCCGCAGTACAGATGAAGGGAACGGTAAGCATGCAGACACTGCTGCTGCCAGGCCCGGAATCCGTTGCAGGATTCCATATGCAGAATCTGACCGGCACATGTGGCCTTAGTGTTTAACAGTCCACTTGCTATCAACTCACAAGACTTCCACATACTACCAGCCTAAGGGCGCTGCCATATAACAGTCTGTGTTCAGTTTGTGAGCCAAAACCAGGCGTGGAAAGAAAGTATAAATGGAAAGATTTGCAGTTCTTCCATATTTTGGACCCACTCCTGGTCTCAGCTCACAAAAACTGTCATGTGAAAGTGCCCTTAGAGGTGTTGTATAAGATTAGAAAAATATGGCTGCCTTCTTCTAACACTTACAGTATTGAACCATTCACTTCAATGGAGCCGAGCTCCAACCACCACCACCTGCTGACAAATGCAGTGCAGTTTTTGCAGTAAAGCAGACTTTTTTTTTAAATTCTACACAAGCCCATTAAAAGGTAATTAGTTATCAGAAGCTACACAGATCTCTCAGATGAAGGGGATTTCTGAAGTTATTTATGATACACTGGAAGTTCACCATCCGTCACTAGGACAGTAGACGTTAGTGTTATTTTTAGGCCTCTTTCACACTGGCGTTGCGTTTGTGTGCACATTAAAAAAACAACCATACTACCATTCATTATAAATGAGCAATTAGTTGGATATATGCCCTTTGCCTGCGCAGGAAAATAGAGCATGCTGTGTATTATTTTTTGTACAACCACAATGTGTGTGCAAAAAAAAATAATAATAATAATAATACAGACCTAAGAGAAAGACCTCAAATAAACCACCACCACACCGCATGTGTGAATGCCGGCATTCACTTGAATGGGTCCGAGCTCTGCCAGTTGTAACTCAAACACTAAACTCACCGCGGTGCATAAACCCTTAGGCTGACTTCACATGTGAGTTTCCTGTGGATGCAACATGTTCTCATATCAAACAGCCTTGTATCACTTCGGGGGAAGAAGCAATCCTTTGCTGCAGCTGTTACCCTGTTTTCAATGAGAGACCTCACGATGCTGCCGCGGCGCCGACCCCAATGTAAGCAACGGTGCTGCAAGAGCATGCAGCAAGATAGAACATGCTGTGATTTGTTTCCTGCATTCAATAGAATGGGGTTCATATTTGTGAGTGATTTTCTCGCCTGCGTGACAGCAGCCTCACAGCGATATTCCCTGTCCACATACTAAATCGCACTCAATAGGAAACATGGAGTGCGGAGACAGAATATGGCCATTTGTGTGAAGGGAGTCTGGCACAGTTTGCCTTCTATATAGGGAACACTTACGGTTCAGGCCAATATCATGGTAGGTGAGGATCACGGGTCTGGTGCCTTTGGGGTTGCCTCTCATGGTGACATGGACCACGCCATAAGCCGTCTCAATATCATGTTCCTACATAAAACAAAAGATATGGAGATTACACTCAGAGGCGAGGGGTACGGAGCCATACAGTCCTTCCACAATGATACTTGATAGGGAGGGTATAAATGGCGATTCTATACAATACATTAACTGTACATATCAGTCACATGACACAACAATGAAGCACCAGCAGACAGTTCTGGCCACCGTCTACTTAACATCCTCAATAAAAGGAAATACTCCTCCTCATGGCCCAAAGTCCAATCAACTTACCGATGGAACCAGGGAAAAATAGATCCTGTCTACGTCCAAAAAAGCCATAAGTAACACAGATGGTGCGTGCGCAATACTGAACGGGAGCAGGACTTCCAAAAACAAACAAGCAACACAAGCAGAGAGGATTAGTTGCTGACTAATTGGATTACTACGTCTAATAAGGATGATGGGTGACTGGAAATAAACACAGGGCATTATCCATAGCTTAATCTCTGGCTACAATTTACTAGACCAGGTGTAAATATTGACTGACATTAATTTAGCTTCTAGTGTAACTATTTAACGGTCGTTATAATGCACTGCTCTTCATTTTATGGGTCTCCAGTAGTCGCAACACTACAACTCCCAGCGTGCAATGCGCTACATATAAAACTGATGGAACAATGGGTTCACTGCTTCATAGTGGCTTCTGTCACCTGACGGAGCATGGAGTTCCTATGTACAGTCTTGCATTGACTGTTCAATTTCAGTAAAAGGTATGATTTCTGGTTTCAGGTATTGCAGCCGTGAAGATATAGTTGGAGGTCCTAGATAGTCTCATCGCTGTAATGACAGCTGCAACCCACAAGGCTGCATACAGCCAATTAATCCCTTTGGACTACAGTTGCAGGTTGATAGCCAAGAATACACTACAAGTAACCCTTTCTAATCCAATTTGTATCCTGGTTTTCCTAGGGGGCTTACTGTTTTTCTGCCATTATACAACGGCGCTATATGCTGGCTAAAGCCAGTACTGCATGAGGGGACACGTTGGATAGGCTCTGACAGCAGAGAGGCTGGCAATATACAGTAAGAGAACTCGACGGACGTCTTCCAACATCAAAGCTGTACAGCCTTAAATCATAATGTCTTTGGATGGCAAACAGTGGATTGGAAAGGGTTAAAAGGACCCATCTACAGCTGGATTATGGTACAGTACCACATAGCATATGCCACACTGCTCATTTGTGGCAGTGATGCAGCGGACAACGCCGCCAGTGATGCAGGTACGTGCGGCTGACGGATGAATTAAGTCTACACCAGCTGAAAGTTGTTGATGGCTTAGGCCAACGTCACTAGTTGCAAGTTGTTGACGAGCAGTTTGCCCAACTGCAGCTACTGAAGACTTCGATCAGTGATGGTGAACCTTTTAGAGACTGAGTGCCCAAACTGCATCCCAGAACCCACTTATTTATCGCAAAGTGCCAACACTTCAGGAGGTGGGGCTTATCACAACGTAGGATTTTTTTACCTCTGTCGTTATAAAAAGGACAGAGTCGCTTCACAATAGACAATAGTGCAGATTTTGACTGCTTTTTGGATATGGAAATGCTGCCGAATTTGCCATGGAAATTTCCGATGAGGACATTCTGCAGCATCTCAGCCACGTGTAAACATACCCCAGCGATAATAACCCCCCCAGAGCGACCATAGCGGTAACAGTCACATCCCACAGTGGCCCCAGCAGTAATGCAATTACCACTGGGGCCGATATAGGGGAACACTATTACTAATAGTATCCCCTATATCAGCCCCAGTAGTGATAGCTTCCCCCAGAGACCCATATACTTACCCCTTCTCCTCTGCTTGGCACTGATCCCAGGTGCACACTGATGTCAGTGTGCTACCGGGCACCTTCTCCTCTCAGCTCTCATAGAACCAAAGAGGAGACGTCAGGGGAGGAAGATCCTGGCGGCACACTGACAGCATACTGTGCGCCGGGATCAACTCCACTGATCGAGTATCAGCCGGGGAGCTGCAGCACCCCTACCGGTATTATTCACTACTGTGGCGAGCAGCCGACGGCGCGCGTGCCAGCAGGGAGGGCTCTGAATGCTGCCTCTGGCACACGTGCCATAGGTTTGCCACCACTGACTTAGATCAGTCTACCACATTGATTGGCATCACCGGTGGGGTTGTCAGCCACATTGCAGGCGCGTGACAAATGCTATGTGAGAGGTGAAGTAACAGTTACACCTACAATGGAGGACAGTGAACATTCCACATTTGCAGCAATCGTTTCTGGTTTGCTTGAAAACATTTTTTTTTTTTTAAGAAAGCTTTGGTAATAAACCAATCAGTGCATCCAAGTCTGTAAAACTGAAGCCTTATTTCTACTCAAGGCTGCCATAATTGGTAAAGATTCCACGCAGTTAGATTAAAGACTCCTCCAGAAAAGTAACCAAAGGTGAACGGCGATGCTGACTTATTACAAGCAGCCATAAAATATGTATGCTTTATATACAGGGTCACACAGTGGGGACGCCGAACTACATCTTCTCATACAAGTTACCCAAAGGTTGGGATTTCCTCATGGAACCCCTCTGGAATTTTTCTTACCTGTCCATCAAAATCCTCAAAGCTACGGCCAGCAGTCTAAGGAGAAACCACAAAAAAAAGTGTTAGGCCATAAATTCACTCAATACCTTCACAAAAGTCAGCCTATAAAATACATAATCCTGGATACATCCTAGAAGTGTATGGCTAAAGCTCATCACCCTATTAAGCTCCGTTTTAAAGCGTCAGTCCCCCCAAAAAACAAATAAATAAAAAATGATATCCTTTAGCCTATGGATGGAGAATAACTAGCTATTTGTTGGTGTCTGACCATTAGCAACCATATCCATCAGGAAAAATGGGGTCCTGAAGGTCCACCGCTCCATTATTTTTAATGGAACAGTCAAGTGCAAGCCTTTGCCGACGTCTCATCAAAACGAGAAGAGTGCATGAATACTGCTCCATTCAAGTACCTCTGGGACCCCAGATTCAAGTTATTACTGGGAGGTCCCAGCGATCAGATACTTATCCTCTATGCTGTGAGTACAGGTGGTTGTCAGTGACTAAAATCATTCTTGTTCGCATTTAGAGGCAAAAAGCCAGTACTGACCGGTCCCGCTCACTTAGAGAGTGGTGCTGCTGGATTCGTTTAGGACTGACCAATCGCATTAGGCAAGAGTTAAACATTGAGTCATAACTAGTCAATCTGCTGTCTGCATGTAGAGGAAGCCATTAAAGTTAGGGGCAGATTTAAGATAGTGCTAAACACACATAGATGTGGAAATGGGTGCACCACCTGACCGCCGATCAGTAGCGGTTGCTGGATGTGCACTGTGCTCAGTGCTGGAATATTGGGTAGTACAAAGGAATGCCTTCCAGGCCAAAATCAGCTTCTTTAGCGTCACATTCCGATCCAATAGTGTGGATTTTAGCCAGTCTGGATGTGCAAGTGCTGCAGAAAATCTGCAGCATTTCCATCATGTGTGAACACACTCATAAGGCAATAGAACAGCAGCTGTTATTTTACAATATGTGAGGAGCTGCAGGAAGTCACAGGATTATATAGGGCTTAAGGAAATTAAAAACAGACATCACCTTGCAAAAAAGTGTACATTCTGCATGGCTTGCTGAAATAATATATATATATATATCCTTCCTGCCCCCCTACTGTAATCTGGAAGAACCCCCAGATTAAACAAGGGTTCAGGTGGCTGTAGACAGCAGGCAGTGCAGGGTGCTGGAGACCCTGCCAGTCTGAAGACTAAGTCATGAAATAACAGGCAATGCCAACGTGCTGGAAGCCAGGAGAAGAAAAGTTCACACTAAAGCCGAGCTGACAAGTTTGCAGAGAACAGAAGAGAAGATGGAAGGACCAGCGGCGAGAAGAATGCTTGTAGATTTCCCTAGAGTGCATCACTATTGGCTATTCACCTTCACAATAATTATATTTATGACACACCACATTCACACTCCCATTCAGATAATGGTCCAACAATATTAAAAATTGGCTTCATGCAGAACATAAGCTTCTTTATGCCATAGTGATGTACCAGCGCCCCGCAGGCACAACTATATATGAACAAGACAGCATTTGTTCCAGACTAGTATGCCATCACATCTGCACAGAAGAGCCAACAGTTCCTTGGTACAGAGGGCATCAGTACATGGGATCTAGGGGAGCTCAGAGGTCTATTCTAACAAGGCGGCCATCTGCAGGCTTGCTGTTAGGTAGCTCTTACCTGGCCAGGTAGCATTATGAACTGGCTATAAAAAGGGAGGAGAAAATAAATAAAATCACAGCATGTTCCATTTTTTGTGCGGATTCTAGACAACACTGGACAGGTTGCGGATTCCACGTCATCGCCCAGCAAGAGCGCAGGAAAAACAAAGAAAAAAAAAAAAGGTCTGTACTGCGCATGGCCGACTGCAGCTCACCGCAACCATCCGAAGTACATAAAAAAAAAAAAACCAGACAAACAAAAAAAAAAAAAACTTGCAAGCTCGCGGTCAGAGCTGGAACCTGTGTGCGGTATCCATCTCTGCAGGTAGCCTAAAGAATAAAGGGCCCAGGCAGACAAGTGTTTTTGACTGACTGAACACAGACCCATTAAATATAATATAGCCTGTGTCAATAGCCCAACATTCGTTTTACTGTTTCGGACACAAAAAGTAACAGAACAAAAAAAAAAAAAACCTGCATCTTATACATGGAAAAATATGGTACATACGCTCGTATCAAGAAGCTCTATGACCACACTGGAAAAGATACTGGACAACAAAAAGGCCCCCTGACGCTCCGGTGATTTGGATAAATGACTTACTTCATAGCGGTGCCTGGTCCATGGCACCCCTCATTCCCAGAAGGCTTGTAGTAGGGTCAAATTGGAGAGATGTTTTTCAAATTTCAACAAGATTTATTCAGTCATTGGGGTCTTATCCTGGATGAAATAACAGAGTACACTACTCTGTGGGGGGGGGGGGGGGGGGGGGGGGATGGCCAGCCGGCCACGACAAATGGCTACCATATCGCGTCATGGGTTACGGATGGTGCTGTATGGCATCTGTTGGAGAGGTCATGAGCCTTTGTACAGTTTTTCAGGACTGATTTATGAGTGGCCACAGCTCCATTCTTCTCAATGGGGCTGAATAGTGGATGGGTGAAAACATGCCCCACTGCCAGAATACTGCTTAACAGATGTATAGTGACAAAGATTACAAGATATCTGCTAAAAGGATTCCTTGATGGTATGAATGACTGATGCCACTGTTGGACAACTGTCACACCCTCAACACGTATGTTGCCAGCTTTTCCCTATATTTACATTAAGCAAAGGCCAAAAACTGGCTGTGAATCCAGCCATGACCTTAAAGGTGGCCCGCTTCCTGGCTCCCACGATGTCCCTCTCTGAAGTCTGTCTGCCGGGCAAAAATCTGGCTTTTCAGAGTCCTGTGTGCATGCTCTACCCTAGATGCCCATAGGAGTGGGGGCACACAGGACTCTGTAAGAGTCGGATTTTCATCTGGCACACGGACCTCACAAGCTGGCACCACAGCAAAAAGGGGAGTATAAAATAAATAATCGCCTGCCCCAACAGCCTCATAACTTAGTTTACGGTACTGGAGGGAGGGGGAAGATTTTTACCCATGTGTTTTTTGCTTTTTTTTCTGGTGACATAATTTCATTCGAGCTTAAAAAAAAATTCTAAGTTTTTAGTTTTAACTCTTTAAAACTTAGTATACTTAGACAAAAAGTTAGGAACTAATTTCCGTACTCTATTTTAGCACCAGATGTTTTGATATTTAAGTAGTTTTGGATTACAGGGCACATATGGTGATGGTTGGGTCTATATATAATAATTATTAGTCCCCCATGATATCTTGGACACAATTTTCCACTGTAGCTTGGGCATCCATAGTCAGTAGCAGAGCTGATCAGAGTTTTTTAGTACCCTGCAGCTCTGCTGTGCCAGGGAACACTCTGTGGTCACGTGATCGCCAGGTCAAATAGCAGAAGTAAGACTTCTACTTTCTCTCTAGTACACAGTGCTCATTGAGTTATGTAGCCTGGAAAGGAGAAGGCAGAAGCAGTTAAAAACTGTTTCTCCTCTGGGTCCTTTGCTGTCACTAACGGTTGACTACCTGACATACTCCTGCCTGATTGCAGGAGCTTTAATCCTGCACCGTACTCTTGTGATAAACCGGGATTAAAGCCCCAGTGCAAGAGCTGTAAAATAGCCATGCTTTTTTTTTTTTTTTAAAAAAGCTACAGCCACACTTCCAAGACTTATTTCTCCAATGCTTCCAAAAACTTGGCTGGGCCAGAAGCAACTCTGCACATGAACTGTATGTAAAATGTCCTGTTTTGGGTACACCGCTCCCAAAGCTCTGACAACAAAACAACCCAGTGTGGTCATAACAAAAATCAGACTGGTAGCGCCCCAATGGTAAGGAATGATGGTTATAATGGCATCTAAGAAGCTTGATAAAGGCTTCCTAGGAGGCCGAAACGCGTCGCATATATTTGAATAAATCTTGTTGAAATTTGAAAAACATCTCTCCAATTTGACCCTACTACAAGCCTTCTGGGAATGAGGGGTGCCATGGACCAGGCACCGCTATGAAGTAAGTCATTTATCCAAATCACCGGAGCGTCAGGGGGCCTTTTTGTTGTCCAGTATCTTTTCCAGTGTGGTCATAGAGCTTCTTGATACGAGCGTATGTACCATATTTTTCCATGTATAAGATGCAGGTTTTTTTTTTTTTGTTCTGTTTTGTTTTACTGTTTCGGACACAAAAAGTATGTTGGGCTATTTACACAGGCTATATTATATTTAATGGGTCTGTGTTCAGTCAGTCAAAAACACTTGTCTGCCTGGGCCCTTTATTCTTTAGGCTACCTGCAGAGATGGATACCGCACACAGGTTCCAGCTCTGACCACGAGCTTGCATGTTTTTTTTTTTTTGTTTGGTTTGTTTTTTTTTTTATGTACTTCGGATGGCTGCGGTGAGCTGCAGTCGGCCATGCGCAGTACAGACTTTTTTTTTTTCTTTGTTTTTCCTGCGCTCTTGCTAGGCGATGACGTGGAATCCGCAACCTGTCCAGTGTTGTCTAGAATCTGCACAAAAATGGAACATGCTGTGATTTTATTTATTTTCTCCTCCCTCTTTATAGCCAGTTCATAATGCTACCTGGCCAGGTAAGAGCTACCTAACAGCAAGCCTGCAGATGGCCGCCTTGTTAGAATAGACATACGAGTTTGAGGGTGTGAGTTGTCCAACAGTGGCATCAGTCATTCATACCATCAAGGAATTCTTTTAGCAGATATCTTGTAATCTTTGTCACTATACATCTGTTAAGCGGTATTCTGCCAATGGGGCATGTTTTCACCCATCCACTAGATATTTGACTATCTTCGTCAGCCCCATTGAGAAGAATGGAGCTGTGGCCACTCAAAAAAAAAAAAAAAAAAAAAAAAATCAGTCCTGAAAAGCTGTACAAAGGCTCATGACATCTCCAACAGATGCCATACAGCACCATCCGTAACCCATGAGGCGATATGGTAGCCATTTGTCGGGGCTGGCTGGCCATCCCCCCCACAGAGTAGTGTACTCTGTTATTTCATCCAGGATAAGACCCCCAAGGACACTTTAACCCTGACAGATACCAGCCAGATGGTGGCCTAGAGGACCAGCTTGGCCTATGGCTGATAAAGGACTCCTATGGACACTTCCCTGATATACACGCCAAATTAACAGGAAGAGTAGAAGTGTGAAGAGAGTCCAAGACAGATGACACTTCAGACTAATGAGATGGATAGTCTTACCTTATCCGTGAGGAGAGGCTTTATCTCTGTCAGCTGGACATCCTGCAGTTCATCCATTTTTAATTAGAGTAATTGACAAGGATGCTCCTGTTACAGGGGAGAAATATTCCGGCATTAGTGGTTGGGATCTACATTAGAACTCATTTGCCCAACAGTATTCCTATATATAATCGGTGTAAGACAAAATTTTAAAAAGGGAAAAACAGTCATCAGGATTTCAGACCTTAAAGTAGCACCCCAGACAAAGGTTTGTACGAAACCGAAGGATGATTCAGCCTATATAAAGAGTATAGTTATATTGTCATGTCTAGAATGCAAACTCCCTCATTTCCAGTCACAGGGTGGTCTGCCGGAGCCCCGAGTCATTATAATATGTACACGTCCTCCACTGGATGCCTGCCACACTGACGTCATGGCCAGCACCCACACTTGCACTGTGCGTCCCTCTGCCCCGACCGGAACGGGCATGCACTGTATGCTAAGGCGTTTACCCCTGGATCTCCCCGGCGAATCGCACCAGAAGCAGAGGTAGGCAGATTCTCGTGCCCAGTGCCAGAGGCTCAGAGTACGACCCATAGGAGATGGCAGACATGCACAATGAGCACCATAAACCAGAGTAATGGCCCATGCAATACACAGTGCTGAATCCAGGGATGCCCCTTCCTCACCGTTCCCTTACTGTCCATCTGTAGAGCCACCAATCCAAAAGACTATTCATGCACATAAGAGTACTAGTCATGAGTCCATGCGGTGGCTTTGTGGGACAATAAATGTCCATTTTTTTTTCCTCTTCCGCTGCGGCCGCGCTCTCCTGTATGGGAGCGCCAGCCGCAGTGGAAGAGCGTGCGGTCAGGCTGCTTTAAAATCTGCGGGTTTTGAAGCAGTGGATTCCTGGCGGAAATCTCGCAGTTTTTCGCTGCGGCCAAACTGAGATCTCTGCCCAGAATCCGTCCAGTGTGAACCCAGCCTAAGGCAGGGCTGAAGCTAGCGTACTACCCTCCCAGACTCACAGTGTCATCTGCTATGAGCCCCATAAAGTATTGGGTTCATAGGAGACCAAGTCCCTCTAAACTAAATCAAGTACCATCAGATTTGTCATAACAGTTTTACAAGTACTATAATGGCAAAATAATTTGGCGCATTGCCTAGTGGGCCCTAGTTACACATGCCATTGTGATGCACTGACATGAATGCCTTTCCTTTTTGAGGTTTATGGACTACCAGTCTCATGGCACAGCTGTATAGCCGGACCCTGCAGTCCATATAGTGCTGTCCTACAGCAGAACATGGCAACTCTCAGGATGCCATGACAGACGCAAGCACTGGGACTTCCTAGTTACCGGCATAGGTCAGATCACAGCTATATAATATGCTGAGAACATAGTGATGGCTGAGCCAAAGTTCACCACTGAACTGTGGGCAATAAGTAACCAACATGCTGGATTAATAGATGCTTCTAGGAAACGCATCTAGCTTTCACAATGCAAATCCGCCTGTGTGCAGGAAGCCTATAGTGTGACAAATTGATACAATTGATGAAGTATTTTATCCATGGGCAGCCGTCACATGAGGACTAACAGGCTTCAGCATGGGGAACATATTCAGTGCATTCAGATATTCTATATGTTGGTTGATAAAGTTAGCTGTTTTTTAATAATTCACCTGTGTTAATCATTGAGAAGAGATCAAGTAGCCTTACCATTTTAGGTCTACAGCAGACTCACGTGTCTCCATTGTTACGGACCAGAAATGGTGTCTACCCCCTCCAATAGTCTGAGGGCACACAAATCTGACAGCATACTGAGCAAACCTCCACGGTGCAGGGAGAAAAAGTAACTGAATCTGTTCATTACTTCTCCAAGAAAGTTTCAGTTAAAGAAGAGACTGAAGTGTGTGTTTTCACAGATGCTTTACCCATAAAATAAAGTCACACAAATCCTGGATACTGAAAAATCTGTTCAAGAAAGATTGGCAAGTGTGAACCTTGCTCTGAAGCAAACAACTTCAGGAATCTTAAAGGAGATGTCTCGAGGAAGCAGTGAATTTTTTTTTTTGCCCAGTCCCCCCCATTAAGTACACATTACTAAGCCCCCCTGTAAATGACATTTCTAGCTGGTTTGTACTTACCGTTCCAGCGTTTCAGCAACTTATAAAAGTTTCCCCAAGATGGCCGCCGGCTCTTTTCCCGTCGCTCGCTGCAGCCCGACGCGCGCGCTCCCGAGACGCTGCCAGCTGTGTCTCCATGACAACACGACGCCCCGCAGCCGCCGACCTGACCCCTGGAGTGAACACGGCCGACCAGTCACCCACCGCCAGGCAGAAGGTAACTGCCCCCCCCCCCCCCCCCCATCACAGCGGCAGCCCCCCCCCCGGCCCAGCGACAGCCCCCCCCAGCCCAGCGCTAGTTCCCCCGGCGCAGCGACAGCCCCCCCCCCGGCCCAGCGCTAGTTCCCCCGGCCCAGCGCTAGTTCCCCCGGCCCAGCGCTAGTTCCCCCGGCGCAGCGACAGCCCCCCCCGGCCCAGCGCTAGTTCCCCCGGCGCAGCGACAGCCCTCCCCGGCCCAGCGCTAGTTCCCCCGGCCCAGCGCTAGTTCCCCCGGCCCAGCGCTAGTTCCCCCGGCCCAGCGCTAGTTCCCCCGGCCCAGCGCTAGTTCCCCCGGCCCAGCGCTAGTTCCCCCGGCCCAGCGCTAGTTCCCCCGGCCCAGCGCTAGTTCCCCCGGCCCAGCGCTAGTTCCCCCGGCCCAGCGCTAGTTCCCCCGGCCCAGCGACAGCCCCCCCCCCATCACAGCGGCAGCCCCCCCGGCCCATCACTTACCAGGATAGCTGGACGGCGGGACAGCTGGGCGGCTTGACAGCTGGGCGGCTTCTCTGGGCAGCTCGGCAGCTCTGCACCTTCCTCTAACAGAGGAAGGTACAGAATGGCCGCTCCAGCGCGCTCCCGAGCAGTGACAGCTCGTCTGCGCATGCGCAGAAGAGCTGTAGCGGGGAGCACACTGAAGCGGCTCGTGCTGAAAGGAGAAGACCGGACTGCGCAAGCGCGTCTAAAAAAGCAAGCTGCCAGCGAATTTAGACGGAACCATGGAGACGAGGACGCTAGCAACGGAGCAGGTAAGTGGAATAACTTCTGTATGGCTCATATTTAATGCACAATGTACATTACAAAGTGCATTAATATGGCCATACGGAAGTGTATAACCCCACTTGGTTTCGCGAGACAACCCCTTTAAGGATTCATTCACATGGAAGCCTGCAAATTCTGTCAGTGTTGCATATGTTTTTTCTGTTTTTAAAGTCCATGTGCCATCTGTTTTTCACGTCTGCATAAAGGGAAACCTCCCATAGATTCATGGGCGATTTCGGTCTGCGAAGAGATGCTAAAATAGGACTTTTCTTATATACACAGAGAAAAGGAGCGACTGAACCCATCATATTAATGGGTTTGTGTATCATTCATAGTCAGTAAAAATAAGGCCCGCAGATGACTAGAAGATAAATGGAGCCGTGGCGATTTGTAGTAAGAGGGCTCCAGAGGGGCAGAACGAATATTCACAACCAGCCATTTCTATTTGAAGGGATTATCTACTGACTCTGGATTATACACTATTAAAAGAGACCTTCGAGTTGTGGGACAAAATTTTGTCCCAGAGCCAGAGAGTGGGGGGGGGGGGGGGGGGGGGGGGGGAGGTGGGGTGTACGTGTGTTTATACTACCTGCAGTTTTTCCTCTGCAGTACACCCAATTAAGGTTATTAAAAAAGGAGAAGGGGGGGGGGGGGCATTTTGGGCTGTGCTAGATGGCTGATGCAGACTTCTGACAACCTACTCTTCACAGTACACTGGTAATGTTAGAGACTACCAATGCATTATACCCGCTTCGATAAACCAGTGTGGCTCATGTGATCAGCCCTTACCAATCAGAGCAGTGCTCAGTGTGCTTTAGGGAGATAGAAGATTGCTGCTGTCATCTTGGATAGCCAAAACAGGATCCAAATCCAGCAGATCAGATGGGGAGGGGCAGAAGACCCGCAGGTAATATACCAACCTCCTCCTGCTACAGAATTTTGTCCTGAAACAGGAGGGTCGCTTTAAAGGACCCCCATCTATTATATAGAATGAAGAGCTGCTGTTAAGAGCAGGACCTTGTGTGACCAAGTATGTGACTCACTAGGGAGGTTTTACCCATCACCATCTGATTGAAGGTTAAAAAAAAACAAAAAAAAACAAACCCCCCCCCCCCCCCCCCTCAATGTGATAAACTAATATACAGAAGACTTTGCACACAGAACTAATACTTGTAGGAAAGGTCTCATTTTTAATGCATCTCGCAATTTTACTAAACATGCTAATCCAATGCCGGTTACTGCAGTGTACTACAACACCTGGAATCAGGCAGTAGTAGCCATGCATCCGATGCTCCTCTGGGTTGACCATGTACATTTGTGAAAGCTTTACGTCCCCTACAGTGTAAGGCCAAGGACATACTGTTTATACAGTGCAGTACTTCCTAGGGGTGAATCCATTTATCTTGATATAGCCATAAAATAGGCCATTTTGGAGAATGTCTGGCAAGCCCTGACTATACATAGACGCTGGCTACATGAACTACATTCACTGGTGACGCAGAGCCCAGACCGCAGCCGAGGTATTATGCTGACATTTCCGAATACACAGCAGTGTGTGGAAACCAGCCGAGAGCTGGCATCCAGGAGACGGCGCGACCTGCTGCAGAGACAGACTGTTGCAGGCATCTGGCTGAATCACAAGATTTCACGATCTGCTTTTATGAAACGTGCACTTTTGTAGCATTTTATATGCAAGCTGCAGGAATGGCTTTGGCTCATTAAGGCACCCTGTACCACGGTCATCATATGCATCACAAGTCTGCTGGTAATCCGGGACCCTTTAATCAGGATGGATTGTCCAATTCAGATAAGGGTTTTTTAAATCCCGTCGACAGATGAGTCTCTACCCATTTTTTACAGTACCAAGCTGTAAAAAGGAAAGGGGGAGGGGAGAATGACCACAAACTGCATCCAACTAGCAATAATCCGCTTCCACACCTGATACAGAGCATTGAACTGGAAGAGTATGCCCAACAATACCCAGTATACAAAAGTCTTCAGGATTAAGACCAACATAGACAAAACTTTGAATTACATCTAGTATCTCATTCCAAAACGCACGCGATTTTACAGTCTCAGACCATACAAGTCTATGAAAACGCGCAGCACTGAAAATAGCTGGATGTGCAGAAAAAAACAAAAAAAACAAACAAAAAAACAAACAAAAAAAAAAAAAAAAACACAAATACACACGTCTCCCAGACCCCCGTCACTTCTGCTAACAGCACTATAACTTAGTTTACGGCACTGTAGGTAGGTGACAGGTTCTCCTGGCCCCCTATCCACGGGTGTTGTTGTATCTTGCGCCGGATCTCCGCCGCCCGGGAGCAGGAGTCGCAGACGAATCTCCGCCGGTCAGCCTAATCTAATAGATAGGCTGACCATGGAGAATGGTGGCAATTCGCAGCATGCTGCGAATTGCCGGCCGTGATCGGAGAATCTCAATGATTCTCCGCTTGTGGACAGGGGGCCGGCGCTTTCCATAGCACTGCTATGGAAAGCTTCAGACGGCGTAATTCCGCCGGTGAGATCACGCCCGTGGAAAGGCACCCTTAAATATAAATATATTTTAAATATCTCGCCCGTGCCCAAAAACAAATCATTGAACCTACAATTGCCTGTCCCTGCTGCCACTGCACTTGCAGGACGTCAGGCTGTGGCAGCCAATCACAGACCTCAGTGGTCAACCCATATTTTCACCCGCTTATTTGGAGAGAGAAAAAAAAAAATGTATATATAAAAAGTTATCATTCAGCATACACTGGACATGTTGCGGCCTGAAATCTGCACCAAATACCCCCTTCACCTGCATAAACTACAGTCCACAGCTCGCTTTACTGCCATAGACAAGTTGGCACACCCTCTTTCATAGCACAAGCATAAGGTGATAAGCTGTTGCTTTCTGATGTCAGCCCACCCCGTACAGACATCGCCCTAACTTTGTAACGGCTTTTTGTTCTCCTCTTACCAAATCCTGAAGAGAAAGCGACAAACAAGTGAAGATTACGACATTTCTTACATCTACATAGAATACACGGCTTGCCCACCACAACAGACTAACAAAAGTACACCAGCAAGTTAATTTTTAGCTTTTCCTAATTGCAGATTTCTTTCAGAAAACTGAAGAAAAGCTTCAGAGATTGAAGACGACAAATCCAGAAACCCCACCGGTTCCTTCACCATGGAAACCAGCCACGGGACTCCGAGCGCGTTGTGCTCCATCTGCAAAAAATTCATTATGTGGATTCTCTTAAAATCATTAACAATATTTTACACGAGCCGAAGTGTTACTTCACACATTTATTGCCACCGTCTGAAGGCGCAGAAGATTCCGTATGAAAGAGTAAGCTGCACAGGAAAAAGCTCAAACCTGAAATGTAGGGCACAGACTTAGATGGAGACGCACGAGCGCCAGAAGGTGAAGGCTCACTTAAGAAGAAAGGTTACATTAGCCATTAATTAGACAGTGCATTGCCAACAATAAAGTGTCAGGGCCCTTTTACACGGGGCGACCTGGCAGGAACGGATACCCGACAGGCTGATGGTTTCTACGCTCTAACAGTGTATATTGCGCATGCATACTGCATGACGAATGAGAAGAGAACAAATTTTTTCATTAAGTCGGGGCGCGCATGTACACAGAGCGATAATCTTCAGATTCTCACTTAATGCGTGAATCTGAATAATTTATCGACCAGTGTAAGAGGTCCCTCAGAGAGCTTCATTGGACCACTGGAGGTTCTTGTTACTGGGCATTAAAGGGGTTGTCCCGCGCCGAAACGGGTTTTTTTTTTTTTAACCCCCCCCCCCCCCTCCCGTTCGGCGCGAGACAACCCCGATGCAGGAGTTAAAAAAACAAACCGCTCAGCGCTTACCTGAATCCCGGCAGTCCGGCGTCTTCATACTCACCTGCTGAAGATGGCCGCCGGGGTCTGCTCCCTCCGTGGACCGCAGCTCTTCTGTGCGGTCCATTGCCGATTCCAGCCTCCTGATTGGCTGGAATCGGCACGTGACGGGGCGGAGCTACACGGAGCCGGCATTCTGCACGAGCGGCCCCATTGAAGACAGCAGAAGACCCGGACTGCGCAAGCGCGGCTAATTTGGCCATCGGAGGCCGAAAATTAGTCGGCACCATGGAGACGAGGACGCCAGCAACGGAGCAGGTAAGTATAAAACTTTTGATAACTTCTGTATGGCTCATAATTAATGCACAATGTACATTACAAAGTGCATTAATATGGCCATACAGAAGTGTATAGACCCACTTGCTGCCGCGGGACAACCCCTTTAAATTAACAGAAGCAAACAAGCATATGCTCCTAAAAGTGGTCAACTGGCACCCGAGTTTTAGCCGATAGCTCGGTACATCTATATCACCTCCGGTTAAGGCCGGGCTCACACAGCCATAAACATGCATACAGCCGATACATAATGTAATTGCGCATGGGCTGTGGGTATACACACGACCATATGTCGCATATATCCAAAGCAAAAAAAAAAATAGAACATGCTGAGTTTTATTTTCTGCTAACAGATTACGTAATTCCGACACGCTAGTGTGATCGGAACTGCAACCGATTGCCTGCGCAGACAGAGAGAATTCAAATCTGGTCGTGCGAGGCCGGCCTAAGGCCAACTTCACACAGGCGAGCGCCACATGGGGCAGTGAAGCCCATCCCCATCATGTGGAATCTCTGTGGATGAGAGGCAGTTTCATGTGAAGTCAGCCTCACATCACTTCAGAGATCCTCTGGCGCAGTTGTCACAGCCACGGCAGTGGACTGCCGAATAGAGATGAGCGAGCATACTCGATAAGGCAAACTACTCGAGCGAGTAGTGCCTTATTCGAGTACCTGCCCGCTCGTCTAAAGATTCGGCTGCCGGAAGGGGGCAGGGAGATCTCCCTCTCCCCCGCTCACCGCCACAACTCACCTGTCACCCATGCCGGCAGCCGAATCTTTAAAGACGAGCGGGCAGGTACTCGAATAAGGCAATACTTGCTCAAGTAGTTTGCCTTATCGAGTATGCTCGCTCATCTCTACTGCCGAATTTCCCCATTGCTTGCCATGTGGCTGGCGCTGCTGCCGGTCGCCCCACTGAAAACAATGGGGCTGCGATGCGAGATCATGCAGTAAGATAAATCGTGCCATGATTTATTTCTTGCATAGCATTGCTATGAAAACATTGCTCATGTGTATGACCCCATTCAAGAGCATGGCGCTCACATGTGTGCATCTCGAAATGCACAAATCTTGCACTATTTTATCACCTGTGAAGCCAACCTAAGAGTCAAGCAAAAGAACGTGACAATGGTAGATGATCATGGGGCAATCACGCAAAATAAAAACTAGCAGGGATCACCAGCAGATTTAACAAGTAATTATTTTGTTTTAGAACATTTCCTGCATTACTTTAAGTTGAGGTTCTAGGACAACCCCTTTAAGGCTGAGTTCACCTAGCCTGAGGGTCTACACTCACCTGTACCAGGGTTCTGTTGCATAGCTGAACACTATTTAAAATAGGAGCACTGACTTGACTCACTAAACTTAGCTGTCCACCTGGCACGTTTCCATCATTTCTGGAGAACAAAAAAAAAAAAAAAAGGGACGTCCACTGGAAGCCATAGTGACCAAAGTCAATACTTTAGGTGACTTTGCCTCATTAAAAGGAGTTGTACAACAGGAAAAATATTGTCCATCACACAGGCCATAAACACTTTTAATAAGTGCAAATAATAGGGTGTATAATCGCCAAATATTCCAGGACCAATGTTAGAATGGAAACATAAGGCGGCACTATTCTGTGTCCAGCTCAGTAAATCTCCAAGGTGGTCGCACATGCTCAGTAGCTCTTTTCTCTTCTAAACAGAGAAGACACAGCAACTTCAGAAGCAACTGCTCACCACACCACTAGTGGAGCAAGACTGAGCAGTGTTGACCACCTGGAAATAACCAAAGTAGTTCTATTCTACCAATCATGGAGTATCTGGGATAGACGCTTTAACACAAAAATATAAAATAAAAAAAATATGTAATATGTCAAACCTCAGGCCAGAAAGGCTGAACAGATTAACATTCTGTGAAGCTAGCTCAATATACATCTATAGCAGTTGGAGATACTTTGATGGGTCACGCAAAATTCTCTGCCAGACATTTAGTTAAAGTGAACATGTCACATTGAAAGTGCCAGCCATTCTGCAGGCAGCATGTTCTAGAGCGGAGCAGATTTATAACTAGTATTTTAGATCTCTGCTCATTCTGGTCTTAGTGGACCATTGGGCAGTCCCCTCAAAGACTAACAGCAGTGTCATTCCCAAGTAGCGGTCAATCACTGTTGAGTGAGGAGGAACAGGACCAGCAGCTACAGAAAGATGGGTCAGTGCTGGGAACACCCTTCACTCTGAAACTGCAGAGCAGAACTTGCAAACCAAATATGAGGCTTTCTATATGCACATAAAGGAAAACTCAATGCTGAAAACAGGCAAGTGCACCATTTAATTCTGCAGGAACTTCGTAAGGTGTAATGATTTTCGTGTATAAAAGGGTTCCATAGTCTAAATGATAAATTCTTGCAAAACTAAGCTTAGAAACCTACTACACACTGAACTCAGCCATAAAACTGTATGCAGCAAGTGCATTAAAGGAATTACTGAAGGCTGATAGAATTTTATCATCATTTACCCAAAGAGATAAACCACTGACTGCTGTATAGATATAGTCTGAAGAAAAAAAAAAATATATCTCACAACCAGTCATTGATTTTGCAGTATAACCAGAAGCCAACACAAGCAGACTGGGTAGTTCCAATTGCCCAGGCTTACCCTTCATACCCATACACCCTCCAGGCTGTAATTTGTGCATATAAATCATTAAGTGGCTTCAGTAGACTGCTGATGGGCCTAGAAGGCAAAAGCAGAGAAAATTCCTTGAATTCTATGCTGCCAACTGGATGTAGATTTTTTTCCAATATGGCATTGCACTATAATTGCAGTATTAGAGACAGTTAAAAAAGGGTTCCCCACTTTAGACATCTATGGTCTATTCACATTCACAGCAGTTTTTGTAAAGCCCAAGAGCACCAGCTACATCGAGCTCCTCCTGTACGCAGCACAGTCACTGCACTCCCGAGCCATAAGGCATTTACGTCACATCCCATAGGCGTCCAGGTTGGCAGAACCCTTTAACGTACAGGGACAGTTTGTATTAACAGAATAGGTCTTCAGTTCCAATTTATCAGGCTCAGCTTCAAGAAATGTAAGAGGATTAAATGTATTCTAGTGGGTAATAAGCGGCCGTGATGGGCACAGTCATGAATATACATTACATGGAGCAGAGCAGCCAGCATATCCATTAATTGGCCGAGCGAGAAGGACTGCGTGGCTTTAAAGTCTATCTAAGTAATTTGCAAGATTTCAGGTTCTCTTTACACCTAGAATTCGATGCCTTCATTAAGGTTTTATAAATACACCCGAGAACAAAAGAACCAGTGCGCACAGCGGTGGGGCTGCTGAGAGCCAAGAGCGCTCAAGGAAAGACAATGAAACAGGGAGGAAAAGGGAGTGAATTTCTTACCGAAAATTCCTTTTTCCCGAGTCATCCTGACGGCAGACATGGAGGTTGCACCTTGACCTCGTAGGGACAGGAAGCAAGAGACTTTAAAAGGCTCCTCCCGTCTCCCATTCACCAGTGTCTTCTAAATTACTTACATGGACATGTCGTGGTTAACCAAGGAAGATATTTATTTGCTCCGAAAAAAAAATAACATGGTTAGTTCCATTTGAACACAAACAAGAGGGTAGCTTACCCAGACATAACACAAGATAATATGCACAAATTTTCCGCATTAAAGGAAATGTCCAACATAGGAGCCTCTGGGCTACAGATTCGTGCCCGCATAAACGTTTATATAAACGTGTGAATTTTTGGGAGGGAAATACGTGCCGTCAGGATGACTCGGGAAAAAGGAATTTTCGGTAAGAAATTCACTCCCTTTTCCCAGCGTCATCCTGACGGCAGACATGGAGTATACCAAATTAACTCTTTAGGGAGGGACCACTGCCTGCAGGACCCTTCTCCCGAAAGAGAGAGATCGGAGGAGAGGTCCGCATTCGGCCTGTGATGTTTTGCGAATGTGTGCAGGTTGGACCATGTGGCTGCCTTACAGATTTGGTCCGGCGTCACCATAGCCCTCTCTGCCCAGGAGCAGGATACTGCCCTGGTAGAATGGGCCTTGAGTCCTTCAAGGATAGCGCTGTTGCAGGACGAGTAGGCCTGCTGGATGGTGGATTTTATCCGGTGGCTAATGGGTCTCCTAGAAGCCGCTCTTCCTCTGCCTGGCCCCTGAAATTGAACAAAAGACAGTCAGCCTTCCTAAAAGGATAATGTCTGCTCTGGGTAGCATAGAATGGCCTTCCTTGCATCCAGGCTATGGTAGTCTCTTTCCCTATCGTTTTGAGGATTTTGACAGAAGGATGGGAGAATAATTTCTTGCTGTCTGTGGAATTTTGAGGCTACCTTTGGAAGAAAAACGGGGGTCTGTTTTTTGTAGGACCCTATCGTCCTGGCTTAATAGGTAAGACGTCTTACAAGATAGGGCCTGGGGCTTGCTTACATGCCTTGCTGCTGTGATAGCTACCAGGAACACAGTTTTAAACGTGAGGAACCTAATCGGAATCTGATCGATAGGTTGAGGGGGTCTTTGCAGAGGCTTTGGAAAACTAGGTTCAGGTCCCATGGGGGAAGCTGTACTACAGCTAACTGACCTCATTCCTTCTGCCGCTTTCATGAACCTGCGGATCAGTCTATGATCCGCCAAAGGTTGGTCTAGAATGGCTGAGAGCGCTGCTACCTGTACTTCCAGGGTTCCTGCTCTCAGGTTTTTATCTGGAGGAAGTCCAAAATCTCCGCCACCAAAGTGTCAAGATTGGAGACCCCCAGCCCCCTCCAGGAGGAGAATTTTTTCCCCAATCTTATTATAAGTAGCTGAGGTTACAGGTTTTCGAACTGGCGTAGAGTTGCGATAACTCTGGAGGACAGACCTTGTCTTAGCGTCTGTTCCTCAATATCCACACTGCGAGGTTCAGTCTCTCTAGGTTGGAGCAAGGAACTGGGCCCTGCGCTAGAAGGTCCTTCCTGGATGGAAGGCAGATTGGCTCCGAGATGGCGAGCTTTAGGAGCACCGGAAACCATGCCCTTTTTCCCCCAGTGTTGGGTGATCAGGATCAGCGTGATGTTACTCTGCTGGACCTTCTGAAGAACTCTCGGGATCAGGGGTATGGGGGAGGGGGAAGGCGTACGCCAGACTGAAGTCCCAACTATGGGAAAAAGCGTCTAACCCCTCGGACTTGTCCCTCGGATCTAGGGAAAAATAGGCGGGACATTCTGAATTTTTGCTGCTCGCAAACAGGTCCACCTGTGGACTGCCCCAGGTTTCTGTAATGAGACGAAATTCCTCGATTCAGAGACCATTCCCCGGGGTCTAGGCCTCTTTGACTTAGAAAGTCGGCTGTCAGGATCTGGGATCCCTTGAGATGGACCGCTGTCAGGGACTGTACCGTGGACTCGGCCCATCGGAGAATCGGGGCTGTTAATTTCAGTAGGTGAAAGTTTCTGCTACCTCCCTGGTGGTGAATAAGTGAAACGGCGGTCCCGTTATCCGGGAAGATCTTAACATGCTCCCAGATGGCCCTAAGCTCTCTGAAATTTGAGGTCTAGGCACGCAGTGTCGGACCCCATTTGCCCTGGAGCAAACGCTGCCCCACTTGCGCTCCCCAGCCAGGCTGGCTTGCGTTGGTGACTACGGAGATGAAGGGCTCTGTCACCCATGGGGACTCCGCCTCTAGGTTGCCAGTTAACCGCCACCAGCGGAGGGACCTTGTGACCGCTGATGACACGGGCGTTCTGCGGTCCAGAGAGGTTGTTGCCCCATCCCAGTTGCCCAGGGTGGCTCTCTGTAGAGTCCTTGAGTGAGCCTGGGCCCAAGGAATAATGCCGATACAGGAGGTCATGAGGCCCAGGAGCCTCGTTGCGTCCCTAATCGTTATTTGTTTCTTCTGGCCGCATTTCTGTGCTGCCAGACTAAGTTTTTCCTGCCTGGGTGGAGGCAAAGACAAGATCTGAGACACTGAGTCTATCTGTACCCCCAGGAGGTCTTTCGCGTCTCAGGGAGAAGACTAGATTTAGGGAAGTTAACTAACCACCCCAGTCTCTGAAACAGGGAGATGATTCGGCTGGTATCCTCCTTGAGGATCTTCGGCGAGGATGCCATTACTAGGAAATCGTCCAGGTATGGGACAATGTTAATGCCTGCCACGTGGAGATGCGCCACCATCTCTGCGCTATTCTAGAGAATATCCTGGGTGCCGTTGAAATTCCGAGGGGTAGGCACTGGAATTGAAAATGGTGTACACGGCTGCCAATCCTGATGGCAAACCGCAGGTACTTGTGATGTTCCGACAGGACTGGGACGTGGTAGTACGCGTCCTTTAGAACGACGGTACTCATAAAGTCCCCTCTTTTGATCAGAGTTACTGCAGACCTGATGGTTTCCATCTTAAACCTTTTGTAGGTAATCAACCTGTTCAGGCCCTTCAGATTAAGGATCATCCGAAACTGTCGTTCGGTTTTTTGATCAGAAATAGGGGTGGGTAGAACCCCAAGCCCTGTTCTACTGCGGGGACCTGGACTATCGCCCCCATCTGTAGCACCTTAGAAATTTCATTTCCAAAGATACCCTGCAGGGCGGGCGATTGCGTGGGGGCCGGGAAAGCTCAACAGTCTGCCCCCCCTGGTACTCGCCTACAGGGGAAGGGGTTGTTTTTGTCTTACTCCTGCCTCCTTTGGGGTAGGACCAGCACCCCGTCTTTCCTTTGCCTCGGTATGGCTTGAAGGATGGCGGAGGTTTGTGGGGAAATCCCGTTTTTGCTTGGTCCGGGAAACTGTGGGTCCTGTCGGTAGCTCTTTTTAGGATCTCCTCCGAGTCCGCGCCAAAGATGTGCTGGCCATGAAACCGAGATGTTACACGGCCTTCCTTTGGAAGCCGTATCTGCTTTCCATGTTTTCAGCCAGACCGCCTGTTGCTGATCTAAGTAGAGGCATGCATCCCAGTAACGTATCTCTAGGGGCCTTCTGTTTAATCTGGTCATCGAGTTCCACAATCAGAGGAACATCGACCTCGCCACAGAAGTCGCTGCGATATTGGACTTCAGCGTATAGGCCGTTGTTTGCCAGGCCCATTTCCATCAAGGCGTCAACCCTGTCCATCGGGTCTTTAAGATGAGAGGAGTCCTTGAATGGCAGGGCTGTCTTTTTGGCCATTATGGCCACCTGTGCCTGACGCCGCGTGCGGCCGCACCAGCATGCCTGGAGGAGAGAGGCATCTGAGCCCATGGCCCGCCGCTCTCCCTGGCTGAAACCACTGCGCCGAGCTGTGGCAGGGGAAGGAGGGGACCCAAGGACCTCTGGTCCGTCACTCCGACCGCTGCGGTGGTGAACCCCGGGCGGTCAGACCTGTGGTCCGCCGTGCTCCCGGACCGTGCGTAGATGCTCACGTCTTTCTCCACAAAGCGGAGTCTCTCTTTATATTCGCAGGACAAATAGAGGTGTTTGTTCGCGCAGCGCACTCATACGTGATTACTTCAGGGTATCATTAAACGGAAACACTGTGCGGTTCCTTGGTCTGAGCCCGCCGGACACGGTGTCCTGTACGGATCTTGGCTCGACCACATCCCCTTGTATCCCTGACTGCTTTGATCAGGTCAGCCAGGTCCCCAGATGAGAAATAGTACTTTATATTCTCATCCCTGGCGTCAGGGGGACGGTCAAAGAGTTCGCCATTTGACAAGTTGCCCAGGCATTGCTCAAACTCTGAGCTCATTAGTGGTATGTGGCTCGCCCTTTTAGCGGCCCTTCCTTCCGCTGAGCTGGGGGGAGACTGGAAATCGATGCCCGGACCTCCTCTCTAAGCAGGGATCTAATATCTTCCCTGAATGCGCCTGTTTATCCGTAAGGATCCTGGAGGTACAATCGGGGCATAGCGCTCTTTATACGCTTTGTCCAGTTTTTTTTTTTTTTTTTTTTTTTTTTTTTTAAAGACACAGAGCGCCTTTTCTGTGTTTTTTCTTTAGGTCCTGTTTAGACCGAGTGGATTCACTGTCCTGCAGAATATACATGCATGCACATAAGGGAAAAACACACAATGCTGAATCCCTGAGCATAACATTCCTGCAACAAGTAACACTTACAGTTTGCAGGGCTTCCATCTCTGGTTCCTTTGTAGTCATGATGCAGAAACGCAGACAGAACCAGGTAGACAGATAAATCCTTCCCTGAAGGTGTGCTGTCAGTGGAAGCTTGTCGGGGGGGGGGTCTCTATTTTCAAATCTCCCGCTGTTCCGGGTCAGCTGACGGCGTCTGACGTCACCGCGTCACGCCGCATCATTGGTTCCGCCCCCCCGACGCCGCGCGCGGCCGCGCCGGCATGCCTGGAGGAGAGAGGCATCTGAGCCCGTGGCCCGCCGCTCTCCCCGGCTGAAAAACAACTCCGAGCTGGAGGAGGAAGGAGGGGACTCAAGGACCTCTGGTCCGCCGCTCCGACTGCTGCGGTGGTGAATCCCGGGCGGTCAGACCCGTGGCCCGCCGTGCTCCCGGACCGCGCTGACTCTCCGGAGGGGAGATGAGAAGGGAAGCAGCCCTGTGGACCGTCAATCCCTCCAGTCAGCCTGCTTGGAAAAGGGTGAGGGGGGAAACCAGCCCTGTGGCCCGTTCCCCCAGCTGTCATCCTGCAGCTCCCTGGAGGGAGCTCCTCTTGCATGTCCCTGTAGGGACAGGAAGCACTGGTGAATGGGAGACGGGAGGAGCCTTTTAAAGTCTCTTGCTTCCTGTCCCTACGAGGTCAAGGTGCAACCTCCATGTCTGCCGTCAGGATGACGCTGGGAAAAAAGTCATAATTGCTCAAAGGTTCTACAGGTTACAATTGTCTCTGCTCCATAATAAAGAGACATCAACACAGCGACTTAAAGGGGACGTCACCGAGAGACAGCTGGTCTAGAGGCACGGCACGTTCTACAAGTCTGAGCCCCAAATCATGTCTCCAAGTGCACTGGCACATCTGTGTTTCCCCAAAAATAAGACACTGTCTTATATTATGGCACTGTGCCTCTTGAGGCAAAAATTTTTTTTAGTGGGGGGTGGGGGTGGGAGAATGGTGTTGTATAATACTCACCTAGCAGCCAGCATTCGGGTCCCTCACGCTGGTCTCCGTCACTGCTGTAGGCTTCCGTGTCCTTTGACATGCCGACAGAGCAGTTCTTACTGGTAGCAGGTCTTGAATACCCCTCCTCCAGCAAGCTTAATAGAGGGAGTTGCCATTTTCAAGTACATGCCCGCTCGTCTCAAAAGATTCGTGGGGGGGGGGGGGGGGGGTGAGCGAGAGAGATATTTTATCCCCCCCCCGTTCCTCCCCGCTCTCCCCCACCGCCCCCCGCATCTTTTGAGACGAGCAGGCATGTACTCGAAAATGGCAATGCTCGCTCGAGTAATTTGCCTTAGTGAGTATGCTCGCTCACCTCTATTTGCAGCCCATCTTATTTTTGTGCCAATCTCACATGAGTAATACATGGAAGCGTGTGATGTCCTGCACATCACGGACGGGGTGTAGGAGTTAGTTCATCAATGACATGTGCATTCCTGCTTACAGTACGTTCTACATTGGTGGGGTGGGGGGGTGGTCATCCTTCCTGTACATTACTCAGGCCTTTGCAAATGACCTGTTGGAACAAAAAAGGATATAGGGATGAGTCACTTATTTTACAAGTCTTCCAACCCAACATGGAAAGTTTGAAGTCTTTGGGGCTGTACTGCAACACCAGCGTGGATTTATCCTAGTGATCATGGGGGCACAGCACATACTGTGTTTCCCTGAAAATAAGACACTGTCCTATTAATTTTTGCCCCAAAAGAGTCAGTGTCTTATTTTTGCTTGTCTGTTGGGTATTCAATATTAAGGGGGTTATTAAAAAATCTAAAGACAATTCCCCCTTACCACAGGATAGGGGATACGTTTATGATCAGAAGAGGTCTCATGTTCCCCTAGTCACAGCGGGTTGATTCTCCCATCCAGTTGAATGGAGTGCATGCTATGCATGCGCAGCTGCCACTCCATTCATTTCAACAGGGCTGAAGGGCTCACTCTAACCATCTGCAGTAGTTTCAGAGAAAGTGCATGGAGGGGCACCGAGCACGCATGACCACCGCTCCATTCATTCAGTGAGGAGGGGAACATAGGACCCAGTTATTGCCATTAGTGGAGGTCTCAGCAGGGGGATCACCTAAAATCATAAAGGACTTCTGGCACCTGGGCTATCAACAGAATAGAGTATTAAATGTGAAATGGTACATTGAATGTATCATCCCCCTCTACTTTTCCTTAGTCAGACCTCATCTGGAATACTGTGTCCAGTTCTGGGCACCCCACTTTATAAGAGACAGACAAACTGGAGCAAGTTCAGAGAAGAGTTACCAAGATGGTGAGCGGTCTGCAAATCATGTCCTATGAGGAACAGTTAAAGGATCTGGGAATGTTTAGCTTGCAAAAAAGAAGGCTGAGAGGAGACTTAATAGCGGTCTACAAATATCTGAAGTTCTGTCACACTGGAGAGGGATCAGCCCTATCCTCATTTGTACAAGGAAAGACTAGAAGAAATGGGATGAAACTGAAAGGGAGGAGACACAGATTAGATATTAGAAAGTGAGGGTGATTAATGAGTGGAACAGGTTACCACAGGAGGTGACGAGTTCTCCTTCAATGGAAGTGTTCAAACAAAGGCTGGACAGACATCTGTCTGGGATGATTTAGTGATCCTGCAATGAGCAGGGAGTTGGACCTGATGACCCTGGAGGTCCCTTCAAACTCTACCATTCTATGATACTTTACTTTCTTTGAGTGTTGCCACTGTGCAGTTATTGGCCCTTAAACAGAGCCTGCACTATATAAGTGATAGACCGTCCACTGTTGTATGTATGACATCTTCATTGGGCGGAGCTGAAGAAATTACTACTCATGGATGGGGTGGCTCTTAAAACAAAGGACATGAACAGATGGATCACAGGCAGTGGTGGCCTGCCCACCAGACGGTCCATCGCTAGTTTGCATATAGCGCATGCTGAACTTGAGGGCCGATATCTGCAGAGGAGACACTAAGAAAGTAATCAAAACTTTTTTACATACTATCGTACATTTAAGAAAAATAAAAAAATAAAAAATAAATAAATAAAACCACGCACACACGACCGACTTCCTTTAACTTCCATGTTCTCTACAAGACAGTTTCAGGAACATAGCTTTATCATTCATTTTTAGGCCTAATTTTCCTTTAATGCAATGCTCTGGTTTCTGGACTGGAGGGGGCATCTTCTATATAGTTCCAGGTCCTGTTTTCAGCCATCCAAGATAGCTGACTATCTTCAGGCTACTTACTTCCACAGCGCATTTTAAGTGTTACGCAACTAATGCACTATACCCATCCTGATTGGCCAAAGCTGTTCATGCAATCACCACTGACCAATCAGAAAGCCATCAAGACTATGTAGTTAGAAAGCTTCTAAAGCCATAATAGCTTGCCAAAAACTGATAGATTGTAGGGGTGGCATGGAAGAACTGCAGGTACTGTAATATACTCCCAGGACAGAATTTTGTCCACAAACTGGAGGGTTGCTTTAAGAGTGCTGGCTCTAGACGGGGCTAACATTCCCAGCAAGCATGTCTACAGCCATTTACAGTACAATATGGATGGGGTTGTCAGATCTGCAGCACACTTGTTATGTTATAGAATTGGCGGGGCATGCTCACCACGGAGTCCACCCTCTGCAATGCCCAAGATTGAAATTTACAGCCAGACCCATAACAAACTGCAACTTATGAATTTTGCAGCAGATTGGAAGTTACCCACCATGTCTGGACCTGACCAATATCAGTGACCTGATTGTACAAGACCAACTACTCCGACATTTCCCCAGCACCAGGTTTGACCCCTCCCCCCAACTACTCCGACATTTCCCCAGCACCAGGTTTGACCCCTCCCCCCAACTACTCCGACATTTCCCCAGCACCAGGTTTGACCCCTCCCCCCAACTACTCCGACATTTCCCCAGCACCAGGTGTGACCCCTCTCCCCAACTACTCCGACATTTCCCCAGCACCAGGTGTGACCCCTCTCCCCAACTACTCCGACATTTCCCCAGCACCAGGTGTGACCCCTCTCCCCAACTACTCCGACATTTCTCCAGCACCAGGTTTGACCCCTCTCCCCAACTACTCCGACATTTCTCCAGCACCAGGTTTGACCCCTCTCCCCAACTACTCCGACATTTCTCCAGCACCAGGTTTGACCCCTCTCCCCAACTACTCCGACATTTCTCCAGCACCAGGTTTGACCCCTCTCCCCAACTACTCCGACATTTCCCCAGCACCAGGTTTGACCCCTCCCCCCAACTACTCCGACATTTCCCCAGCACCAGGTTTGACCCCTCTCTCCCCCCCAACTACTCCGACATTTCCCCAGCACCAGGTTTGACCCCTCTCTCCCCCCAACTACTCCGACATTTCCCCAGCACCAGGTTTGACCCCTCTCCCCCCCCCCAACTACTCCGACATTTCTCCAGCACCAGGTTTGACCCCTCTCCCCAACTACTCCGACATTTCTCCAGCACCAGGTTTGACCCCTCTCCCCAACTACTCCGACATTTCTCCAGCACCAGGTTTGACCCCTCTCCCCAACTACTCCGATATTTCTCTAGTACCAGGTTTGACCCCTCTCCCCAACTACTCCGACATTTCTCCAGCACCAGGTTTGACCCCTCTCCCCAACTACTCCGACATTTCTCCAGCACCAGGTTTGACCCCTCTCCCCAACTACTCCAATATTTCCCCAGTACCAGGTTTAATCCCTCACCCCAACTACTCCGATATTTCTCTAGTACCAGGTTTGATCCCTCTCACTAGTAGGTTCAGCACAGCAACAGCATGATAATTACAGAAGTGTACTGGAATGTACAGTCTAGAGGACGAATCGCTGCCAAAAACCCTTCAAAGAATCAAAAGGCAAGAGACTTCTTATGCATGAAAACACAAGGACTGGGGCGCCGAACAATAACAGGGAGTGATCTGGCTGACATTTCTAGCTCTACAGGAGACTTCCCCATAGAAGGGTTATTGATTGCTACTTGGATGAAGGCCTACAGCCAACAGAAAGCAGTGCAGATGTAAACTGAAGGCTTAGGGGGCACATTTTGGCTAATTGAGTTGATTTGGTCTGAAATAGAATGAAATGAATAGATAAGTTCTTGACATGCGACAACCCCTTTAAGTTATAGCCCATCCCTTGAGCTGATAATAAGTATCCGATCAGTTGAGTCCTTGAAGGAATGGAGCAATTGTCAAGCATCCAGACTACCACTCCAATGGGACTGCTACCAGAATTCCAGAGAAACCAGTTAAAGGGCCAAATCCGTCATTCTCAGGAGAGGAGGGGGTTCCAAAGGTCAGTCACCAACTGATCATACAGGCATAGCCTAGGGTAATGCCACCAGTTTTTAACTAGTAGAGACCCCTGTATGGGTGCAGGGGGATTCACCAGTATCTTTTCGATAACAGACCTGGCTTGGCTCCCTTCCAGAGAAGTGCGGCGCTCCAATATCGGCATCAGCCTCATAGAAGTGTATGGCACCACCAATCTAGTCACCAAGGGCCACCATCTTCACAACCCCAGCGGTTATACATGTTTATCACCCATCCTGTGGATCGGTGATTGATCTCTTGACGGGATGACCTCTAAAAGTAGCCATGATTTCCTAATCCTGTCCTTTCTTACACAGATTGTGGGCAGCGCCAGTCCAATCGCTTGACCAGTCTGGGGTAAAATAATAAACTGGGACATACTCCTGCAGTGCCGCCAGATCCAGCAATGCATTCCCACTGTGTTGGGATAGTGGTCAGATGACCGCTGCAGCCGCTTACATCCTGAGCGCCATGATGCCAGCACTTCAGGGATGTGACGCTGCAGCAGTCACCAGACTATCACAGCAAACACTGGGACCACAGTGGTGCTGCACAACTGGATCCCAGTGGTGGGGAGGCAAGTACTTCCCCCAGCAGCCCTATTATGGGAGAGGGGGTAACCAGACAGACAACCCTATTAGTCAGGACACCTTCTGCAGGTACTGGCCCTGGGAGTGCAAGAAAACTAAAGTTCCATTTCATCCAGTCTCTTTGCAGCAGAGGTCATGTTATACATGGTGTATCCACACTAACATATAGGATAGCCAGACAGCGATCCATTCAGGAGGGGCTGCAGACATCAATCACAGGCAGGTTACAGGTGGGACTAGGAGAAGGGCTGCAGTACAGGAGGATCAGGGGCCGAAAGAGGAGGAAAAGAGATACAAAGTATCCATTACTACATACAGTATTTACACAGTAACGGAGATGAGGATGAACCCCCCCCCCGTACACCATTGGTATGTCCCAGCAAACTCCAGGCACACATCTCGCTGCAGACTTTCTGGCCGCCCCGTGTGAAGCCGCAGCATCTACCCGTCGTCAGCTCGTAGCGCCGCGCACACCTGTCCCCTCCCGGCCGCCTCTCACCTCCGCAGTGACTCTCGCCGTCCTCCTCGCGGTGCCGCGCCGGCTGCTGTGACCCCGGGATGACGGATACCCAGCACCGCCCTCTGCGCGTCTTTAATTCCCGGCGTTACGCCGCCAGCTATTGGCTGCCGATGACAGCTGCGCCGGGAGATGAGAGCGCGGCTGTGATTGGTGGGCGGCGGCTGGAGCCATTTCCATGTGTTGTCGTTATTATTATTATTACATGGGGGCGGGGCTACACGATATCAACTCCCCTTGCTGATACACGTCCCCCTCCCAGGGCGATATACTGGCTCTATACATTCACCCTCCCGGGGATGGTATACAGCCTCCAGCGGCCCCGACATGTCACCTCATTTATAAGCAGGGGCAGACGACAACTCACACAGTGCTCCACCTAACAGCATAGTAGTAGCCACAGCGCCCCCTGCCGGCTCACACTGCCCCACAGATGAAACCCTGAGCGGCCTGACTGGTGGCTAAGATGACATCTAGGTTACATTTTGGGTGTCAGCTCCCTCCCTGAATGCCACCTATTCATGCTGGGGCCCCCCATGGTCCTGGTGAACTACAACCCCCAGCAGCTGCAGCTTCAGGTTCCTGCTGGGGGTTGTAGTCTTCTCCACAACATGCTGACGTGCAGTATTAGGGCTCCTTCGGACGGGTGTTTGCGTTTTTCTGCACACCTAAGCGGAACGTATTTGCGCCGTGAACAAGGCGCTCTTGCATGTGTATCGGCACATTTTACAGTACTTTTTGCACATGCACGTTCACGTGTGCGCCGGGCACCCCCCACTGTGATTTTAAGGCTTATTTAGCCTAATGGGGTCCAGAAAAAAAGGAGATGAGGGCACAGCTTTTGGAGCCAGAACCAGATGTGGATCCACAAAGGAGAAGTTGTGTCTGGGCTTTAGGCCTCATGTACACGGGGAAAATCAGGCCTGCCGCAGATTCTCCATGCAGAATCCCGCAGCGGGTCCCTCCTTTCCCGCGGACATGAGGCCTAAAAGAAGAATTACGTACCTGTCTGAACGCTCCGGATCTCCCCTCCGCCGCGTCCGGATCTTCTTTCTTCGGCCCAGCGGATGTGCTCGGCACGCTGGCAGTGTGCCGCACACATGCGCCGTGCACCCTTCTTGAACTCCTGCTCTATTGCGCCGAAGAGCAGAAATTCTGCTGCGGGTATGCCGCGGATCCAGATGGCTTCCATAGGCTTCAAAAGAAGCCGCGGGAGACCCGCACTAAAAATGGTGCATGCTGCGGGTGATTTCCCGCACACGCAATCCGCGCCTCAGGGGGAAAATGACATCCGCAGGTATTTAATTACCTGCAGGTGTCCAATGCATCCCTATGGGCGCACGGATCACGCTGCGGGTGATCCGCTCCGGATTTTACATTTTATTTCAGCCGTGGACGTGAGGCCTTAATCTTTCTCTGCCTTTATGGTTTTCACCTGGATTTGGCTTCAAAAAATGCATAAAAAACCTGAACAAAATCTACATTTGTGAGAGCATCTAAGGGTGCCTTCACACTGGCGAGAAAACTGTGTGAGATTTGTGCGTTGCGAGCTGCGCAAATCTCACACAGACATGAAACCCCTTCTTTTTAATGGATTGATTAACACTTGTGATGTTCGCAGCACATCCTATCCTTCTGCGATATCGCCCATTGCCTTCAGTGGGGGTGGTGGCAGCACCAGCCCCATTGAATACAACGGGTGAACTCGCCGATCCTGTGCTGCAGCTGTGACAGCTGCGGTGGGGATTCCTTCATCCCCGCTATGATGCAAGGCTGTTTCCACATAAAAATGCTTCGCATCCACGGGCTTCACATGAATGGCGAGGGCGATCTCTCTCGAGCCATGATTCATGGCTCGATATCACCCTCACCGGTGTGAAGGAGCCCTAAGGGCATTAACAGATTGGCATGTCTTAGATCCTTTGATTTGCTACCTCTCAGGCAAATCTCAAGAGGTTGCACTATTCTGTACTGTTCACAGCAAACCCAAAAGCAGTAGGTTGTAAGCTTAATAGGTTGTGTAGTGTCCCAGAACAACATCCTGGTCCCCTCCATAACTGTCATACATGTTTTGTCATGTGGATGCACTGTGCAAAACTGTCATGTCTATTTTCTGTATGTAAGTTGCACAGCTGCGGCGTCTGAAGGGTTAACTCCCTTAAAAATCATTGCCTGTGAGCTCTGCTGCTGAATGTGTCTTTCTTACTGTGTCATGTGGTACAAGTGAGGTGATAAAAGTGAGTGTCTGAGAGCGGGAGTGGTTGTTGATAGAGATGAGCGAACGTACTTGGTAAGGCCGATTTCGCAATCGAGCACCGCGATTTTCGAGTACTTCACTACTCGGGTGAAAAAATTCGGGGGGCGCCGTGGGTGAGCGGGGGGTTGCAGAGGGGAGTGGGGGGGAGAGGGAGAGAGAGGGCTCCCCCCTGTTCCGCGCTGCTACCCCCGCTCCACCACGCCACGCCCCGCCCCCCGGCGACCCCCGAATCTTTTCACCCGAGTAGTGAAGTACTCGAAAATCGCGGTGCTCGATTGCGAAATCGGCCTTACCGAGTACGTTCGCTCATCTCTAGTTGTTGATGATCTTCCATCTTCCCATGCTGTTGGAGGACCCACAGTGATGCAGGGAAGCACCTTCAGCTTCCCTGCATTGAAAATGGAGAAGGAGAGGTTCCCTATGGAGGAGCTGAGGATCTTCCCTCTTCCCTGATCAGCTGGAGAAACTGCTTGGAGACATCTCTAGTTTCCTTGTGTCTAATATGGAGGAGACGGAGAGACAGCTTAACCGCATGTGAAACCCATGAGAGAACGAGTGAGTCACTAACCCCCAACATCCCCGTTTCACTAAAACAGGTACCCATTCACACTACAGGCTTTATTTTTCCTGCGTGACTGTACACCAATAGGGTCACCACACAGAGGTACGTGATTGTGACACCCATGCGGAGAATATCCGGGGTGCATCTAGGCTAAGCCTTCTTCTAAGTGATTTCTTGCCAGAGAGTATGTGGAGAGGATCTTGCTTTCTTGCTTCCTCTGGAGTATATTTCATGTCCAGGACCGGTGACATATAGATAACGTGGACTATAGGGCCGTATTGTGCCGGTGTATTTTCCTCCCAACCTCTGAGCTTCTACCTGTAACTACTGCTGTAACTGCTGCCGCGAATGTACCTGGAACTACCTGTTTGCAAAGCTTATCTAAGCAAAGTTTTTCCGGGCCTCAACCGTTCCTGAGGACCCGAGGTGCGATACACTTGTCCAGTGTTTATTACTCCGCCACATAGAATAACGGCGTGAGAACAGTGGCGTCACGACGTGATACACATATATACTTCCATCAGCATCCCCCCTGTGTTACCACTCGGTTACACCGTGACAAGGACTAGACCTCCGGCCATACCCACAGTGTTCATTTCTCCGTGACACTGCTATATGTAGCGTCTCGTGGTACCTTACAGGTAGCTACATATGAAATCTATGCCTAGAGAGCTCTTCATCGTACTCAAGCATCTGTTCTAATAATTTGCACTGTGAATGCATTACACAGACCAAGTCAGAGTTGTTGAGCAACTACAGTACTGCAGAAACAGCCTAACACAAGATATGATTGGTATACCTGACGTCGCAGATGTGTAGGTCCAACAACATACATCATTCAGGAATGCTGTCTTCCAATAGGTGGCGCTGCAGAGGTATTATTCCATCTCCCTTATTCCCTTATTTGCATATTACCCAGAGGAGCATGAATGGTCTTCTCTTCATTCGCCCACCTTCTAGTTGCTCTCCCTAAGGAGAAAAGATAGTGTTCCTGACCCACATAATTCATTGCATCACTTTAAAGGGAAGTGCTGAGTCTACTCTATGTGTACAGCCCAAGACTATGTTGAATCACAGGGTATCGCAGGTCTTGTGATATTGAGACCAACATGTTTTGCACGTCTCAGAGCAGCATTCTCAGAGTCTAAAAGCGAAGGGAGCGAAATAGAGAATGCCTCCTCCCTATCACCTCATGTGGTAGGATGGGGTTACAGCAAGCAGCTGTAGTTTACATGGCAACATGCAAGGGCATTTATCACTATGACAGTCTGCTTAAAATTAGGACATCTATCAATTGGTGGGAAGGGGGGTGGGGGGTTGTTGCTGGAGCGCTGCGGAGTCTGAACATTGTAAATTCACTGTGAATATGGTTAGATGAAAAAGCGCAAATGTGAATATTAGAAACAACAAAAAGACCGGCATGGACTTGTGACTCCAGTTCTCTATCGCTCAAAAGCAGCTAAAATAAAAAATGGGCAACACAAAATAGGAGCGGTGCGAGGTCCCTATGTCCATTTTTACCTCTATATGCCATTTATTTTCAAGTCCGTAAAAAAATATTAAAACATGCACCAATTCATTTTTTCCTGCATCTCTTAGCAAGAGATCCACAAAACATGAGCAGTACATGGATGGCGTCTATAGGCTGTCCCTTTTTTTTTGCATCCCCATTGGCCTGCTCTCATGTACAAATTGGACCAGAGTAGTGCATGCTGCCAGTTTTTTCTATTGTATGTCCGTGTGAAACCAGTGATATGTGGATTGGTGTTTTGGCTACGATGGGTCTGTGTGCAGCACACTGGCCAAAAACTGAGCATGGACATGTTTTTCTCCCCTTTCGCAGCTGTGAGAATCACTACAGCATCACGGGACAAAACTAAACCTCTGCTTTCAATGGATTTCAGTGGTTTCGTTTTCATTAGCTCTTTGCTCGGCTGGTAAAACTATGGCTGAGAAAAAATAGGACATGCCCTATTTTCCGGCGTTTTTTTTCGAACTCCTGCGCTATGTGTGGAGTTTGAATCATTGTCGAAGTTGAAGAAATTTCCCTCATTCAGGTGCAACTACCCGTGTTTCCCTGAAAATAAGACCCTGTCTTATAATAATTTTTGCCCCAAAAGAGGCACTAGGTCCTAATTTCAGGGGAGGTCTTATTTAAAAAAAGAATACATTACCCTAGCAGGCTCGGTCTAGGTCCCTCCCACTGTTCTCCACAGCTCCGATGTGCTTCCCTAAGTCCTCAGCTGCTCATCCAACATCACTTCCGTGGATGTGAGGCATTTTTGTATCAAAAACACCTTCCATCACTTTAGAGAAGCAGTGGTCCTCCGGCATGGCTGAGATTTTCATTGCGAAACATCACGATCGCGTGCATCTCACGCGCCATGCAAAATTTTTTTCGGCCCCATTGAAAATAATGGGTGACGTATGCCGAGGGACACCCAAAAATAGGAAATGCCTCGATTCTTTCTTGCACCGCGAGACAGATTTGATAAATCTACCCCATTAATACTTGGTCAGTTTGCATTACAGCTACTTCAAAAGAATAGAGGCCACCATAATCATGACAGGAGAGTTCCCCCGGTCACTCCTCATTTTATTCCGCCACCCCCTTCTTCTTTTCACATTTTCTAGGGAGCCCCTCACTGACACCCATTATGGGGGTAGACTCTGCCTTTCTGGGGGGACTCTATAGCTTGTTCATTTTATGTGGTCGCTCTGTCTGTCACTTTCATGGTGGCTATTTTTGATTGACACTGTTTATGGGGGTACTTTGGTTGGAAGGCGGACTCTTACTGGCATCATTGGGGCACATGCTGTCTGTTTATGAGGCACTCTCTAGCTCACCCAGTATTGGGGTATTGTAGCTGGCACGGTTCACCAGGGCACTCTCTACTCTGACTTGTACTATTAATGTGAACACTGTTGCACAAGTTGTGAAGACACATCGGCTCGGGTGTGCTAGCTTTTATAATTAGTGTTGAAGGGAAAAACATTTTCTATGAAGTATGATTAATATTTTCGGAAAGTCTGTTAGGCAGATGTATCCTGGGTGGTAAAGCTGCAATGAAAGAAGAAACTTATTACAAACATTATTTCATAGGCGAGACAAATCTCATTGTATGTGACAATCCTGCCACCTAGTGGCACTCTTACAGTATTACCATTGTTAATGTAGTTGCCTGAAACCCTGGTTAAGGCTGCTTTCCCATGGCTAAGAAAATCATGCAATATTTTTGCGGTGCGAGACGCACAAATTTGCATGAATAAAAATACCATTCTTTTGAATGGGTCATATAAACGAGCAATATTTTTCCCGCATCGCGTTGCGGGAAAAATCTACAGCATGTCCTAACTTTGGGTGTTTCCTCGGACTGCCTCATCGACTGTTTTCAATGGGGCAGGAAAAACATTGCATGGCGTGTGAGGTGCACAGACGTGCAATGTGATCCAAGGTTACCCAGTGAAAACATTGGGAAACACGTGCCGATTGTCAGCCGCGATCGCTACTTCCCTGAAGTGATAGGAGGCGTTTCTGACGCAAAAATGCCTCGCATCCGCAGGGACATCACATGGTCCCGAGCACAATTTCACGGCCCAATATTGCCCTCGTCTGTGTGAAGTTAGCCTAAGACCACTTTCACGTGGCTGAGAAAATCATGTGAGATTTGTGCGTTGTGAGATGCACAGATCTCGCACAAATATGAACTCCATTCCTTTGAATGGGGTCATAAACATAAAACTCACAGCATGTCCTATCTTTGGGTGTTCCCTCGGAATGCATTGCCCATTCTTTTCATAGAAGCCGGAAAACAAATTGCATGGCGTACGATGGTGAGGTTCCCGATTAAAAACAGGGATAAACACTTGCCGATCCTCCAACACAGCTGAAAGCCGCGCCAAAGGATTGCTACTAGAGATGAGCGAGCATACTCATTAAGGGCAATTACTCGAGCGAGCATTGTCCTTAGTGAGTACCTCCCCGCTCGGGAGAAAAGGTTCGGTTACCGGCGGGAAAGAACGGAGGGGAGATCTCTCTCTCCCTTTCTCCCCCAGCTCCCTCCTGCTCCCTCCTGCAACTCACCTGTCACCCGCGCCGGCAGCTGAATCTTTTCTTTCGAGCGGGCAGGTACTCGCTAAGGACAATGCTCGATCGAGTAATTGCCCTTAGCGAGTATGCTCGCTCATTTCTAATTGCTACAGATGGGTGTAAGCGCAACTATGCTCGCCGCTACAGAGTGTAGTAGCGCATGAACCTGTTTTTTTTTGTCCTCTGAGTATTCAAATTCTGTGCTATTGTGTGCGATTTTGAAAAAAACTGCGGGAAGATAAGTCTTGCCCTATCTTTCTTGTGTGTAGTCTTAACCCTTTCCAATCCACTGTCTGACGTCTGAAGACAATATGATTTAGGGCTGTACAGCTGCGATGTTGGAAGATGTCTGTCAGGGTTCTCTTACTGTATATTGCCAGCCTCTCTGCTGTCGGAGCCTATCCAATGTGTCCCCTCATGCAGTACTGGCTTTAGCCAGCAGATAGCACCGTTGTATAATGGCAGAAAAAGAGTAAGCCCCTAGGAAAACCAGGATATAAATTGGATTGGAAAGGGTTAAGGCTGGAGATGAGCGAGCATACTCGCTAAGGCAAACTACTCGAGCGAGTAGTGCCTTATGCGAGTACCTGCCTGCTCGTCTCTAAAGATTCGGGTGCTCGAGTAGTTTGCCTTAGCGAGTATGTTCGCTCACCTCTAGTTAAGGCGCTATAATACCGCTAGTGAAAACCAAAACCAGTGAAATCAGTGGTTTGGCTTCATTTCATTATGTGGCTGTGATTATCAAGGACTAAAACACGCCCATATGAAGAAGCCCTGAGAGTGAGAAACAAGGATTACGGTATGTATAAAAAAAACACGGACCCTGACCTTAGTGTCCACTTTCCTACAGGCCCAGAAACTTAGCCTGTGGTGCTCAGTGACCTAACAGGTTCTCTTTAAGCACGATGCATTCCCTGCCATGAGTTGACCATACACAAGCGTGGCCACATGTAATAAGTAGAGATGAGCGAGCATACTCGTCCGAGCTTGATGCTCGTTCGAGTATTAGGGTGCTCGAGATGCTCGTTACTCGAGACGAGTACCACGCGGTACTCGTCTCGAATAAACGAGCACTGACCATAGAATTCAATGGAGCCGGCAATACAGCCGGCTCCATTGAAAGCAATGGGCTGCCGGCGATCGCGGGATGAATTGTCAGGAAGGGCTTAAATATATAAGCCCTTCCCTGCAATTCATCCAGAAATGTGTAAAAATAAAAAATATATATATACTCACCTTGTCCCGGCAGACGGAGTTCAGCGCGGCTGGCCTGCAGTGGGTGTGAAGGGGGTGTGAGTCAGACATGCCCCTGATTGGCTCAGCGCTGAGCCAATCAGAGGCAGATCTCACTCACACCCATTCATGAATACATGAATGGGTGAGGGAGTGTTGCCTCTGATTGGCTCAGCACAGCTCTCAGCTGAATGACAGCAGTTTAGCACCACAGTGCAGGGACAGCAGGAGAAGACACGGCTGTGCCCCGGCAGCTGAAGGGAGGTGAGTATCTATTTTTTTGTTTTTTAAATCACTTTTAATTCATTTCCAGGGAATGGCTTATATGTAAAGCCCTTCCCTGAAAAAGAATTCAGGTGTGCCAGCGGACCATTGTCTTCAATGGAGTCGCCGGCAGCAGCAGCGGCTCCATTGAAGAGAATGCCTGCATTTTTATTCTTTTTTACACTAAAATCTTCGTTTTTCAGGTAAGGGCTTATATTTTTAAGCCCTTCCCGAAAATTCATCCCGCGCTCGCCGGCAGCCCATTGCTTTCAATGGAGCCGGCTGTATTGCCGGCTCCATTGAATTCAATGGGCTAACATCGTTCTTCTCTGCCACAGCTGTTACAGCTGTGGCAGAGGAGAACGATCGTTATGCTGACAGTGGGGGGGGGGGTCTCACTCTTGCCACTATTGTGGCTTAATAGTGAGACCTCAGAGCCCGAAATGCAGCCCTGCATGTTGCTCCTCGCCTGCCCTATCCATTTCTGTGTTTTTTACATGACTTTGGTGATTTGCTAAGATTTTCACAAATGAAAACCTTAGCGGAGCACCAGTCATATACAAAAATGCTCGAGTCGCCCATTGACTTCAATGGGGTTCGTTACTCGAAACGAACTCTCGAGCATCACTGAAAGTTCGACTTGAGTAACGAGCACCCGAACATTTTGGTGCTCACTCATCTCTAGTAATAAGCTAAGATATCACTCTCGGCAGATGCAATAACAATACACAGAGCTAAAGTGGTAGAATAAAAATAAAATGTTTGGGTTTCAGTTTTTTCATTAACTGTTAAATGTCACCTTGTCATTGACGTTGGCGTACTGTACTTGAGACGTGCCAATTTTTTCATGCAAATGCAGACAGCTTTTGGGACAAAATCCTTTCTCAGTAAATTGTTTGATCATTGTAAATGAGGCCCGTGGCACACAAACGTATTTGCGCATACAATACACAGTGAATAAAACCCATTGATTTCAATGTGTTCACATAAGCATATTTTGTTCATGCAAAAAATACCCATCATGCTCTATTTTCCTGTGCAAATAGCACATATTGAACTAATTAACTGAACCCCTTAAGGACCAGGCTGTTTTGTACCTTAAGGACCAGGCACCTTTTAGGGATTTTACCCATGTGGTAGTTTTACTGCCCAATTTTTTTTCCTTTAGCTACCAAAAATATTTTTGCTGTGTTTTTTTCCCGTGACATATAGGGAGATTTTTAAAATATCTTTTTCACTGTCTTTTTTTCTGTTTAGTTTTAGTGGCGTTAAAAAGCTAAAAGACTTTTTGGAAAGTCTATCAGGCAGTTGTGTATTTAGTGCTTGGATGGTAAAGCTGTAATAAAAGAAGAAACGTATTACACACATTATTTCATAGCCTAGAAAAATGTAATTGTATGTAACAATCCTGCCACCTAGTGGCACTCTCATATATTTTTGCCATTGTTAATTTTAAGTTTTATCAGAAACTAGTTAAACACAACACATTTCCTGCCATGAGTCAACCACACAGGAGCATAGACACATTTAACAGCACAAGGATCACTCTTATCAGATACGGTAACTATAGTTAAGTGGTTGACTGAAAGAAAAAAAAATTGAATTCGCTTTTTTTTTGTCTAAAGCTTTTTAATGTCACTTTGTTACTGTTATTTGCATACTTTACTAAAAAGTTCCTAATTTATTAATGCAACAGCAGACAGCTTTTGGGACAAAAACCATCCCTTTTAAATTATTTGAACCTTGCAGACAATAATGATCATTAAAAGGAACCCGTGACCAGTTATGAGCACATTCTAAGATCTACTCTTGTTTCTCAAAATATATGCAGAGGAAACCTCATTCCAGTGGAGGAATGTGAGCAAGGCAGTTACTCCCTAACTGGGCTAATATTCCTCTTATAAGTATCTGGAATACTGTGTCCAGTTCTAGGCATCCCAATTTAAAGAAGACATCAACAAATTGGAGCATGTTCAGAGGAAAGCTACCAGGATGGTGAGGGGTCTGCAAATCATGTCCTATGAGTAATGGTTTAAGGATCTGGGAATGTTTAGCTTGCAAAAAAAAAAAGGCTGAGAGGAGACTTAATAGTAGTCTACCGTGTTTACCTGAAAATAAGACCCTGTCTTATATTAATTTTTGCCCCAAAAGAGGCTCCAGGTCTTATTTTCAGGAGATGTCTTACTATACTTACCTAGCAGGCAGGGTCCAGGTCCCTCCCGCTGGTCTCCGGAGTTACGGCACGCTTGCTTGCAGACCTCAGCTCCTGACAGAAGATTGCTTCCTTGTAATGGGGTTTGTAAACCCCACCTCCAGGAAGCGATGGCTCTGATTGGTTCTCGAGCACCGCGGCTCAGCCAATCAATGGCTAATTGGTTCATCGAGTACTGCATTAATTGGCTCATAGCTCATAGCTAGTGACCTCTCCTGGCTCATGTGATTAATCTGGGAGTGCAGTGCTTCCTAAACAATTACCCAGGTTTATATCCACTGCTGAGAAAGACCACAGGTCACATCTAGCTGCCTCTCGTCTGGCAGAGGTGCAGCAACAGGTAGAGCTACAGCCCAAGTGTCTCATCTGTGATGTAGCTTCATGCATAGTAAGTAACATGGTAGCATACGTAGTATGTCAGATAGAAAAAAAAAAATATGTCCATCCAGTTCTCCCCCACCCCCGCAATGTTGATCCAGAGGAAGGCAAAAAATCCCAATGAGGTAAAAGCCAATATTTCTCATTTAACCTTTTGCAATCCAATTTTGGATTCAGGGTTTTCTAGGGGGCTTTATCTTTCTGCCATTATACAATGGCGCTATCTGCTGGCTAGAGCCAGGACTGCGGAATGTGACATGCTGGAGAGGCCCCCGACAACAGAGCAGCCAATAATATACAGTAAGAATACCCTGCTGGACGTCTTCCGACATCAGAGCTGTGTACAACCTTCAGTCAGAATATCTTTAGACGTCAGACAGTGGATTGGAAAGGGTTAAGTGAAAATATTCATTCTTGTCTGCAATCTAGCAATCAGAAGACATCGCAGGATCAACAACACTTCTGAAGTAATTAGTGACTATAACATGTAATATTTTAATGCTCAAGAAGGCGACCAGGCCCCTATTGAACTCTTTCATACCTGTTACGATCGTGTGGGCAACCTAAGCACGGGAGCCCACACGATCGCACCCAGAAATGGGACAGAGAATGGATGGGATGGACGTACACAGGTAGCACAAGGGTCACATAGGATTCACACAGGTTTCAGGCAACTGACCCTGTTCTACGCGGGAGGATGGCATGGCCCTACCTAAGCGGGGAACATTGCCCCAATAAGGGCAGCCCAGCGGTCTTCGGATCTGGGCCCTAGCTGAACCTAGGAACCACGCCACAGAACAGGAGACATACACATGCTACATGACAGAGACAGAACCACAGGATACACAGCATACAGCAGCCACAATGCAACCACTAGAAACAGATGATAAGCTAAATGTAAATACCAGGTATTGGTTGACATGTTGTGCAAGATGTTGAAAGCTAGCAGGCCACTTCACGGCTCCTGGTTATACCGCTAGTCCCTACACTAACCAGGAGTCCAGCAGAACCAGACAGAGTTCACACAGAAAGCTGCAACAGGACAGGACACAGATAGCAGGTCACGCACAAACTGACACAAAACTGACAGAATTTAAACGTACAAACGGACATGAACGAGCAAGACAGAGATTACTCAGCAAAGCTTGCAACAGGACAGAACAGAGCACTGGACACACAGCCAGCTGCATCAGGAACAGGACAGAGTACAGGGCACACAGCCAGACAGACTCCACTCAGAGATCACATGTGCACAGATGAAACTCACAGCAAGTCTATGTGTCCTCATACCAGGGGGAATAGACCGTGAACTACACAAGCTCACATAGGGAACCGTGTCAAGTTACACCAACTGACATGCAGAACAGACAGTCAACTACACAAGCTGACATAGGGAACAGTGTCCAGTTACACCAACTGACACACAGAATAAGACATAAGACCTTTGGAGGCTGCACCTGTACAGGGGGAAGGAAAAGGGGGCTGCATGTACTGCAGACTAGGACTACAGGTGTCCAAACAATCTTGGGAAGCAGAGAGACAATAGACCTACTTGCAAACACAGATCAGAGTTGGAACAAGCTGAACATGACTGATAACAAGTTACAGGACACAGAAGTAACATGAGTGCTCACCCTAGGGTCCAGCCAGAGGCTGACCAGGAGCTGGGTTTATATGTGAGCACAGATCCAGGAGATTGGCTAGCAGGAAGTACCACACCCAGCCAGCTCAATTAACCCTTAACCACCTGACTGTGCTGCTAGGAGTACATAGTACAACAAATCCCAGCAGCACACGTAACAATACCCTTAGGCAGAGAATTCCATAGTCTCACTGCTCTTACAGTTAAAATCCCCTTTTATGTTGGTGTAGAAACCTTATTTTCTCTAGACGTAGAGGGCGCTCTCTTATTACAATCACAGTCCCTGGTATAAGTGGATGATGGGAGAGATCTCTGTATTGTCTCCTGATATATTTATACATGGTTATTATTATATTTTTTCTAAACGAAATAATCCCAATTTTAATAATCTCTCTGGGTATTGTAGTCTGCCCATTCCATTTACTACTTAAATTACCCAGCTTTGAACCTGCTCAAACTTTGATATGTTCTCCTGAAGTATCAGTGCCCAAAACTGTACACAATATTCTAGGTGTGGTCTGATTAGTGACTTGTAAAGAGGAAGAACAATGTTCTCATCATGTGCCTCTAGACCTCTTTTCATTGCACCCCATTATCCTATTTGCCTTGGCCGCAACTGCCTGTCACTAGTTGCTCCAATTAGGTTTCCAGTTAATTACAGTTAATTCCCCAAAGTCCTTTTCCATGTCATTTTGCCCAGTGGTTTCCCAATTAGTGTGTAATGGTCACATTTATTTCCTCTGCCCATGTGTATAAACTTACATTTATCAGTGTTAAACCTCATTTGCCACTTTTCTGCCTAAACCACCAACTTATCCAGATCTATTTACCCCTCTCTTTTGAAATTACTTTTGCAATATGCGACGCGTGGGAAGAGGCCTGCACTCTCTGAGCGGTTTCTAAGTTGTGGCTGAGGAGCTGTGTCATGGTGGCAATGAGTGCCGCATTCTCTTTGTAATCTTACACATTGTTGAAGGTATACAACAGGATCTGGACGACTAATAGAATTAAGTGATTGTGACACCAGTGCCTAGATTAAAAGCACTTGATAGCGAAATAAGACTAACACACGAATGTAGGTAAATGACAGGCACACCATTTACTTTGAGGCCTGTGGTTGTCTGCAATAATGTTAAGCAATAGAGATTGCATATATACAGTTTAACACCTTATACATGGATAAACAAACTTTGAGGAGACAGCATCTGAGCTAAGGGAGAGCTATATAGAGAGAACTGATGAGAAAATACTAGAGATGAGCGAGCACCAAAATGCTCGGGTGCTCGTTACGCGGGACAAACTTTTCGCGATGCTCGAGGGTTCGTTTCGAGTAACGAACCCCATTGAAGTCAATGGGCGACCCGAGCATTTTTGTATTTCGCCGATGCTCGCTAAGGTTTCCTTGTGTGAAAATCTGGGCAATTCAAGAAAGTGATGGGAACAACACAGCAACGGATAGGGCAGGCGAGGGGCTACATGTTGGGCTGCATCTCAAGTTCACAGGTCCCACTATTAAGCCACAATAGCGGCAAGAGTGGGCCCCCCCCCCCTCCCAAAAACTTTTACTTCTGAAAAGCCCTCATTAGCATGGCATACCTTAGCTAAGCACCACACTACCTACAACAAAGCACAATCACTGCCTGCATGACACTCCACTGCCACTTCTCCTGGGTTACATGCTGCCCAACCGCCCCCCCTCCCCACCACAGCCTTCAGCTGCCCTCATGCCACACCACCCTCATGTCTATTTAGAAGTGCGTCTGCCATGACGAGGAACCGCAGGCACACACTGCAGAGGGTTGGCACGGCTAGGCAGCGACCCTCTTTAAAAGGGGCGGGGCGATAGCCCACAATGCTGTACAGAAGCAATGAGAAATAGAATCCTGTGCCACCGCCATCAGGAGCTGCACACGTGGGCATAGCAATGGGGAACCTATGTGCCACACACTATTCATTCTGTCAAGGTGTCTCTGCATGCCCCAGTCAGACCGGGCTTTTTAATTCATAGACACAGGCAGGTACAACTCCCTATTGCGAAGTCCCTGTCGACCGACAGCATGGGTGGCTCCCTGGAACCCACCGGCGATACACAAAAATATCCCATTGCATTGCCCAACACAGCTGAGGTAGTAATGTCGTGCTTAATGCAGGTGGGCTTCGGCTCACACTGCATGCCCCAGTCAGACTGGGGTTCTTTACAAGTGGAAACAGATGCATTTATAATTCTCTGTGGACCCACAGCATGGGTGGCTCCCTGGAACCCACTAGCGGTACATAGAAATATCCCATTGCATTGCCCAACACAGCTGAGGTAGTAATGTCGTGCTTAATGCAGGTGGGCTTCGGCCCACACTGCATGCCCCAGTCAGACTGGGGTTCTTTACAAGTGGCAACAGATGCATTTATAATTCCCTGTGGACCCACAGCATGGGTGGCTCCCTGGAACCCACCGGCGGTACATAGAAATATCCCATTGCATTGCCCAACACAGCTGAGGTAGTAATGTCGTGCTTAATGCAGGTGGGCTTCGGCCCACACTGCATGCCCCAGTCAGACTGGGGTTCTTTACAAGTGGAAACAGATGCATTTATAATTCCCTGTGGACCCACAGCATGGGTGGGTGCCAGGAAGCCACCGGCGGTACATAGAAATATCCCATTGCATTGCCCAACACAGCTGAGGTAGTAATGTCGTGCTTAATGCAGGTGGGCTTCGGCCCACACTGCATGCCCCAGTCTGACTGGGGTTCTTTAGATGTGGAAACAGATGCATTTATAATTCTCTGTGGACTGACAGCATGGATGGGTGCCAGGAAGCCACCGGCGGTACATAAATATATCCCATTGCATTGCCCAACACAGCGGATGTAACGTCAGCTGTAATGCAGGTGGGCTAAAAATTCATTTGATTACACTGTAGGCGAGGGCCCACAAAAATTGCTGTATCAACTGTACTAATGTACATCAGAAAAATTGGCCCTGGCCAACCAAGAGGGCAGGTGAAACCCATTAATCGCTTTGGTTAATGTGGCTTAAGTGGTAACTAGGCCTGGAGGCAGCCCAGTTTAACGAAAAATTGGTTCAAGTTAAAGTTTCAACGCTTTTAATAGCATTGAAACATATAAAAATTGTTTAGAAAAATTAGATGAGTGAGCCTTGTGGCCCTAAGAAAAATTGCCCGTTCAGCGTGATTACGTGAGGTTTCAGGAGGAGGAGCAGGAGGAGGAATATTAGACACAGATTGATGAAGCAGAAATGTCCCCGTTTTGGATGGTGAGAGAGAACGTAGCTTCCATCCGCGGGTGCAGCCTACGTATTGCTTACGTATCGCTGCTGTCCGCTGGTGGAGAAGAGAAGTCTGGGGAAATCCAGGCTTTGTTCATCTTGATGAGTGTTAGCCTGTCGGCACTGTCGGTTGACAGGCGGGTACGCTTATCTGTGATGATTCCCCCAGCCGCACTAAACACCCTCTCCGACAAGACGCTAGCCGCAGGACAAGCAAGCACCTCCAGGGCATACAGCGCTAGTTCAGGCCACGTGTCCAGCTTCGACACCCAGTAGCTGTAGGTGGCAGAGGCGTCACGGAGGACAGTCGTGCGATCGGCTACGTACTCCCTCACCATCCTTTTACAGTGCTCCCGCCGACTCAGCCTTGACTGGGGAGCGGTGACACAGTCTTGGTGGGGAGCCATAAAGCTGTCCAGGCCCTTAAAGACTGTTGCACTGTCTGGGCTGTACATGCTGCTCGATCTCCGCACCTCCCCTGCTACCTGGCCCTCGGAACTGCGCCTTCTGCCACTAGCGCTGTCGGATGGGAATTTTACCATCAGCTTGTCCGCCAGGGTCCTGTGGTATAGCAACACTCTCGAACCCCTTTCCTCTTCGGGAATGAGAGTGGGAAGGTTCTCCTTATAGCGTGGGTCGAGCAGTGTGTACACCCAGTAATCCGTAGTGGCCAGAATGCGTGTAACGCGAGGGTCACGAGAAAGGCATCCTAACATGAAGTCAGCCATGTGTGCCAGGGTACCTGTACGCAACACATGGCTGTCCGCACTAGGAAGATCACTTTCAGGATCCTCCTCCTCCTCCTCCTCCTCAGGCCATACACGCTGAAATGATGACAGGCAAGCAGCATGGGTATATACACGCTGAGATATAGACAGGAGGGTGCTCTGACTATCCAGCGACATACTGTCTTCCCCCGGCTCTGTTTCCGAGCGCAAAGCGGCTGCCTTTATGGTTTGCAGGGAACTTCTCAAGATGCATAGCAGAGGAATGGTGACGCTAATGATTGTAGCATCGCCGCTCACCACCTGGGTAGACTGCTCAAAGTTTCGAAGGACCTGGCAGATGTCTGCCAACCAGGCCCACTCTTCTGAAAAGAATTGAGGAGGCTGACTCCCACTGCGCCGCCCATGTTGGAGTTGGTATTCCACTATAGCTCTACGCTGCTCATAGAGCCTGGCCAACATGTGGAGCGTAGAGTTCCACCGTGTGGGCACATCGCACAGCAGTCGGTGCACTGGCAGATTAAAGCGATGTTGCAGGGTGCGCAGGGTGGCAGCGTCCGTGTGGGACTTGCGGAAATGTGCGCAGAGCCGGCGCACCTTTACGAGCAGGTCTGACAAGCGTGTGTAGCTTTTCAGAAAGCGCTGAACCACCAAATTAAAGATGTGGGCCAGGCATGGCACGTGCGTGAGGCTGCCGAGCTGCAGAGCCGCCACCAGGTTACGGCCGTTGTCACACACGACCATGCCCGGTTGGAGGCTCAGCGGCGCAAGCCAACGGTCGGTCTGCTCTGTCAGACCCTGCAGCAGTTCGTGGGCCGTGTGCCTCCTATCTCCTAAGCTGAGTAGTTTCAGCACGGCCTGCTGACGCTTGCCCACCGCTGTGCTGCCACACCGCGCGACACCGACTGCTGGCGACGTCCTGCTGCTGCTGACACATCTAGATTGCGAGACAGAGGTTGAGGAGGAGGAGGAGGAGGAGGAGGGTGCTTTAGTGGACGAAGCATACACCGCCGAACATACCACCACCGAGCTGGGGCCCGCAATTCTGGGGGTGGGTAGGACGTGAGCGGTCCCAGGCTCTGACTCTGTCCCAGCCTCCACTAAATTCACCCAATGTGCCGTCAGGGAGATGTAGTGGCCCTGCCCGCCTGTGCTTGTCCACGTGTCCGTAGTTAAGTGGACCTTGCCACTTACCGCATTGGTGAGGGCGCGTACAATGTTGCGGGAGACGTGGTCGTGCAGGGCTGGGACGGCACATCGGGAAAAGTAGTGGCGACTGGGAACTGAGTAGCGCGGGGCCGCCGCCGCCGCCATCATAGCTTTGAAAGCCTCCGTTTCCACAACCCTATACGGCAGCATCTCAAGGCTGATAAATTTGGCGATGTGGACGGTTAACGATTGAGCGTGCGGGTGCGTGGCGGCGTACTTGCGCTTGCGCTCCAACACTTGCGCTAGCGACGGCTGGACTGTGCGGTGCGAGACATTGGTGGATGGGGCCGAGGACAGCGGAGGTGAGGGTGTGGGTGCAGGCCAGGAGACGGTAGTGCCTGTGTCCTGAGAGGGGGGTTGGATCTCAGTGGCAGGTTGGGGCACAGGGGGAGAGGCAGCGGTGCAAACCGGAGGCGGTGAACGGCCTTCGTCCCACCTTGTGGGGTGCTTGGCCATCATATGTCTGCGCATGCTGGTGGTGGTGAAGCTGTTGGTGGTGGCTCCCCGGCTGATCTTGGCGCGACAAAGGTTGCACACCACTGTTCGTCGGTCCTCAGGCGTCTCTGTGAAAAACTGCCAGACCTTTGAGCACCTCGGCCTCCGCAGGGTGGCATGGCGCGAGGGGGCGCTTTGGGAAACAGTTGGTGGATTATTCAGTCTGGCCCTGCCTCTACCCCTGGACACCGCACTGCCTCTTGCAACCTGCCCTGCTGCTGCCTCCCCCTCTGAAGACCTGTCCTGAGTAGGCGTTGCACACCAGGTGGGGTCAGTCACCTCATCGTCCAGCTGCTCTTCCTCCGAATCCTCTGTGCGCTCCTCCCTCGCACTTACTGCCCTTACTACTACCTCACTGCAAGACAACTGTGTCTCATCGTCATCGTCCTCCTCACCCACTGAAAGGTCTTGAGACAGTTGGCAGAAGTCCCCAGCCTCATCCCCCGGACCCCGGGAACTTTCCAATGGTTGGGCATCAGTGACGATAAACTCCTCTGGTGGGAGAGGAACCACTGCTGCCCAATCTGAGCAGGGGCCCGATAACAGTTCCTGAGAGTCTTCCCGCTCCTGAGCATGTGTCATTGTAGTGGAGTGAGGAGGCTGGGAGGAAGGAGGAGCAGCAGACAGAGGATTCGGATTTGCAGCACTGGACGGCGCAGAACTCTGGGTGGATGATAGCTTGCTGGAAGCACTTTCTGCCATCCAGGACAGGACCTGCTCACACTGCTCATTTTCTAATAAAGGTCTCCCGCGTGGACCCATTAATTGTGCGATGAATGTGGGGACGCCAGAAACGTGCCTCTCTCCTAATCGCGCAGCAGTCGGCTGCGACACACCTGGATCAGGAGCTCGGCCTGTGCCCACACCCTCACTTGGCCCTACGCGTCCTCGGCCGCGTCCACGTCCTCTAGCCCTACCCCTACCCCTACCCCTCAGCATGCTGTATTACCAGTGATTTCACAGACAGGAAATAAATTGGCGCAAGCCTGCAGGCCAGATAGAATTTTTTCCCTGCTTTTTACAAGGAACACCCACACTGCGTGTATTCAATGAATACTAAGTTTAATAACTGTGTTGTGGCCCTGCCAATTTGTCCCAGAACTGCAGTGATGCAAAGTAATTCGCTACCTACAGCAGATCAGGGATTTCCCATGCAGGAAAAAAATTGCCGCACGCCTGCGGTAAAATGTAGCTGACTGCGTCTGATTTTTTCTGAATGTTCAGCGCACAGCACACACGTACACAGAGCCCTGAGTACTGTCAGAGGCAGGCCAAATAGAATTTTTTCCCTGCTTTTTACAAGGAACACCCACACTGCGTGTATTCAATGAATAATGTATGTCTTCTGGCCCTGCCTACACAATTCTATCCCTGTAGTATTAATGCCGGGTGCAATGCTCTGCACAGCCGGTTTTGAGAAAAAAAAAAAAAATGCAACACTGGCGGGAGGGGCCGATTTTTATACTCGGGTGACATCTGATCTTTCCAGCCACTCACAGCAGGGGGGTGGTATAGGGCTTGAACGTCACAGGGGGAAGTTGTAATGCCTTCCCTGTCTTTCAATTGGCCAGAAAAGCGCGCTAACGTCTCAGAGAGGAAACTGAAAGTAACCGGAACACCGCGTGGTACTCGTTATGAGTAACGAGCATCCCGAACACCCTAATATTCGCACGAATATCAAGCTCGGACGAGTACGTTCGCTCATCTCTAGAAAATACCCCTTTCTTCCAACTAACAGTAAATTGCTCACCACAAAACACTGTGATCATACTTTTCCAGTACTCGTGAAATTCCTATAAAGATTCTCTACTGCTTGTCTGAAGCTTTGTGGCTGTATTGCTGTCCAATAGAAAGCAGAGCTGGCTTGAACAGACTTCAGGTTTTGAAAAAAAAAACAGTTTCTCTCATCATCAGGGTAATTTATGAGCTGCTGCACACAGGATCGCTTGAATTTTTACATAAGCTATCTCTAATTACAGCAGGACAGAGGAGAAGGAGAAGCTGGGTCTTCACATGGCTGTCAGCTTCCTTACATGTCCATCTCGGCTCCTCTCTCTTTCCTCCGATTGAACTGCTCAATGCCTCACTCAATACTGCCCTTGACTTCCGTCTTTTAACACTGGTATTAATTTTTTACTGCGCAATACGAAATAAGCTGGAGACACCCTCCTTTTCCCCTCTCTCCGCCCCTGGGTGGAGGCTTCTGTTTATAAGGCTGGCAGTGAGGTCCATTCACTGCCAGTTATTGGTTTCTGTTCAGTGTGCTAGCATCCTGCCTCTATCAGTCTCCTGTTTGTCAGCTTTTGATTTTTCTGCCAGGTTATCCCATCTGCCTCGGTCTGTGTGTATTTCATGTTGGTTTTCTTCACCTGCCCTTCCTGTCGGTATTTTACCCTGTTCCATCTTGGTACGCCAGTCCCCCCTCTCGGTCCCTAGTGAGAGCAGGGACCGCCGCCCTGTTGCCTGCCTGGGGTTAGCCAGGAGTGGAGGCAAGTAGGCAGGGACAGGGGTTGCGGGTAAGTTCTAGGGCAACCCCGGCTGGCGTATAATCGGGTAGGATAGCGTAACATAATAACTGGCCCTAAAAATTACCCTGTGGGTTTTTGTTTGCTCTCCAATGGAGACTATGAGTGTCCTTGCTAGTCAGTTGCAGGATCTAGTGGGCGTGATCCAAGACCTGTCCGGTCGTATGGTGGCCCAGGAGCAGCGGGTGAGCAGGTTTCTGCCACCCCGTCTATCCCTGAACGCAAGTATCCTCTCCCTGAGTTGTTTTCCGGGGAGAGAAGCAAGTTTTTTGTTTTTTAGCAGGCATGTAGACTGTATTTCCGGATGCGGCCCGGATCCTCCGGCTCAGAGTCCCAGAAGGTGGGATTGATTATATCCCTACTGCGAGGTCCCCCCTAGACATGGGCCTACTCCTTGCCCAAGAGTTCGGCTTGCCTGCAGTCTGTTGATTCGTTTTTTTCGAGAACTAGGAGGTATTTTTGATGAACCGGACTGGGCGAGGTTAGCAGTATCTCATCTCATAGCGTTATGTCAGGGGCAGCAATGTGCTGAAGACTATTGCTCTAAGTTTAGACAGTTTGCCGGTATTTTTGTTGTGTCTTTCTGGTGCTGTCAAGGATCTAATTATTTTCCATCCCGCTCCCGTAACACTTAATGACGCGATGGAATTGGCAGTAAAGGCTGACAGGAGACTGAGATCTAGAGAAAAGGAACGTCAGGCCTGTAAAACTAGGGAGTCCTGCAGACCAGCTCCCACTTCTCCCATGCCAACTCCTGGGGCGGAGCCTATGGAAGTGGACCAGCTAAGTCCTGGGGAACGGCGACGGTCCGGATGACTTACCGTCTTTGCCTCTGCTTTGGGGAAGCCGGACATCGAGTAGCAACCTGTCCACAGAAGCAACGGCAACATCAGTCTGAACCAGCGGAAAGACTACAGATCCTAGGCGATTGTCGGGAGGATCGCCTAGGATCACCGGTATTCCCTAAGTTCTTGGTGCCTTGTCAGGTTGGCTTCCGGAATCGTATTCAGTCCGGTCAAGCCTTTATTGATTTGGGTGCTGCTGCCAATCTGCTTAATTTAAATTTTGTCAGACCTCTGATGACCGAATTTTCCATGCTGAAGCCCCCCATACGCTTCATCAGTATTGATTCGACCCCTCTCTCTGCAGGTGTTGTCCAATGGAGGACTCCCATTCTACAGTTCACTGTGGGTGCTCTCCATTCTGAGAATCTGTCCTTCCTGGTTATGGAAAAGATGTCTGCTGATGTGGTACTTGGTATGCCCTGGTTGGCACTGCACAACCCCCAATTTGATTGGTCCACCGGGGAATTGACACATTGGGGGTCGTCCTGTCATAATCACTTAACTACTATAGCCGTGTGCTCAGCAGATACCGTACTGGTCCCGGAGTATTTGTCAGATTTTGAGGACGTATTCTGCAAAAAACTGTCTGAGACTTTGCCTCCCCATAGGGAGTGGGACTGTGGTATTGATCTGATTGCCGACACTCCCATCCCTAAGGGAGCCATTTTCAATTTGTCAGGGCGTGAGCTTAAAGCCCTTAAGTTCTATATCTCGGAGTCTCTGGCCAAGCAACATATCCGGCCGTCCAGGTCCCCTGCCGGGGCAGGTCTCTTCTTTGTTGAGAAGAAGGATGGGACATTAAGGCCTTATGTGGATTATCGGGCTTTGAATAAAATAACAGTGAAGAACCAGTGCTCCTTGCCCCTGAGTATCAACTTTTTGTCAAGTTGGAGAAATGTACATTTGGTACTAAACAAGTATCTTTCCTGGGTTATGTGGTCTCCCCTACGGAGATTCGGATGGAGTCTGATAAAGTAGCAGCAATCTACCAATGTGTCAGACCAGACAACCTTAAGGCTCTCCAGCGGTTTTTGGGTTTCGCAATCTTTTACAGTAAATTCATTAAGAATTACTTGGTTATCGCTCAACCCTTGACCGATCTGACAAGGAGGGGCCCGACTTGGTAAAATGGTCGCCTGCGACCCTAGAGGCTTTTACTCATCTAAAAAGAGCGTTTAATACTGCTCTGGTGTTAGTACAGCCGGATGCGCGACAACCATTTTTCATTAAGGTAGATGCATCTGAGGTGGGGGCAGGAGCTGTATTGTCTCAGAAAGACAGTGGGAGATCCGGGTATAGTCCATGTGCGTTCTTTTCGCGGAAGTTTAGTTCAGCAGAACACAACTACGACGTGGGTAACCGTGAGTTACTGGCGATCAAATGGGCTTTAGAAGAGTGGCGACACCATCTTGAGCGGGCTAGACACCCCATTACCATGTATACCGATCACAAGAATTTGGTATATCTCACCAATGCTAAAAGACTCACAGCTCGTCAAGCCAGGTGGGTGTTGTTTTTCGCCAGGTTTAATTTCGTCGTGACATATATCCCAGGAGAGAAGAATGTGAAGTCGGACGCCCTGTCACGGAGTTTCGGGGCGCCGGAAAGTGAGACTATGACTCCCGAGAATATCTTGGCACCTGGGGTGGTGGTGGCAGCTGTAGAATCTAACTTTGTCCCTCAACTACAGAACTGTCAGCAGGATGCTCCTTCGGGGATGCTGGAGGGCAGATGGTTTGTGCCAGAGATCTTACATCTCAGAGTCATTGAAGAATCTCATTCGTCGGTTTTCGCAGGCCATCCGGGGTTTCAGGGGACCCTGGATCTTTGTTCTAGACACTTCTGGTGACCAGGCATGTCTCAGGAGATCCGCAACTTTGTTAAGGGGTGCTATGTCTGTCCTGCAGCTGACGTCGCCACAGATACGCTGCAGGGAGTATGGAAAGAGGTACAGAAAAACTTGGAAGCAACGGAGGCTCGTTTGTTTTGTTGAAAATGTCAGTGCTTTTTTAATTATCTCTTTAGGGTAGCCACACTCCTGAAATCTGTCTGATAATTTCTTGCCCTCTTCCATAAAATGCTGTATTGAGGAACAGTTGTGGTGCACCCTGAGAAATTGACCCTTCAGTATTCCTTTTGTCAAGGAATACAGGTGGTGGCTATCCCAGGCTAGGAAGGAATTTGTGGCTGTGTTCTTCCTGAAAACAGCAGTAGAGAGGGTACCATCTGAATCTTTGGTTATTTTTAAGTCAAAAAATGTTGTTGAGGACTGATCACATTTAAATGTCTTCTTCAGATTAAGGCTATTGTCATTTAATTTGTTTACAAAGGATTTAAAGGATTGCTGGTCACCTGCCCATAAGATGAAAATATCATTGATATAACGGGCTCATAATATGACATTTTTGACCAGATAGAATCCTCCTCAGTGAATGCATGACGTTCCTCGCACCAGTCCAGGAACAAGTTGGCGTATGATGGAGCACATGGGGTACCTCTCGCCGTGCCCCTGAGCTGGTGGAAGTACTTGCCATGAAATAAAAAATAGTTGTGAGTTAATACAAATGACAATAAATCTTTCACAAAGTTGTTATGTTCGGAAAGCTGAGACCCTCTCTGTTTCAGGAAATGATCCACAACCTCAAGGCCATTGGAATGAGGTATTAAAGTATACAATGATTCCACATCTATTGTGGCTAACATTGTATTCGAGTCTAGATAAATTCCCTCAAGTTGCTCCAACATGTCCATTGTATCTCCTACATGAGATGGAAGGGTTGTAATGAAGGGTCTTAAAATATGATCTATGTAGACACTTGCATTCTGAGTTAGATTTTCGATACCGGACACTATCGGTCATCCTGGCAACCGGTTCGCTCCCTTGTGAATCTTTGGGAGAGTGTAGAAAGTGTCGATTTGCAGGTGTTTAGGGATCGAAAATTCGAGCTCTGCAATTCCAATTAATTTAGATAAATGGGCCTTATTAACAATAGATGATAATTCCTTCACAAAGGCCTCTGTTGGATCAGATGGTATGTTACAATATTTGTCTTTATCACCAAGAAGAGTCATGCAGACCTTGATGTATTTTGTGCGATCTATGATCAGCACATTTCCCCCCTTGTCAGATGGTTTCATCACTATACTTTCATCACTTTCCAATTTACCAAGGGCCAACCTTTTTGTATGGGACATATTACAGTTGCCTCTATGTCTCTTAGGATTGAGACTCTTAATCTCCTTCTGGACTATCTTTTCGAATGTGCCCTAGAGAGGACAGTGTATAGGGGGAGGGTTATCCGTATTTTTTTTATTTCAGCTGTGTAAAAAGACTCTCTTCTGGTGCTCTCTTCATCTCTTTTTTGAGTTCTTGCAGATCTCTGAGGCCTTGCAAATCTGTTGGTGCAAGTCTGTATTCTAGAGCTTTAATTTTGTCTTGTTGGACAAAATATTTTTTCCACTTAAGTTTACGAATGAAGATGGAGATGTCCTTCGCCCAGACAAAGCAGTTGAATTGCGTCATCGAGACGAAGGACAGCCCCCTCTCCAATACGCCAACTTCAACCGGATATAATGGTCTATCTGAAAGGTTAATAATATGCAATCTCTCATCTTCTTACTGAGAGATTGATATAGGGCTAGGACTGTAACTCTCAGGTGGTAGTTGGCTTATTGATCTTTACGATCTCTTAGAAAATACCGATTTATTGGCAGGCCTAAAAAAATTATTGTTGTTGGAGCCAGCTTGGTATCTTCCCTTCCCTCCATTATGGAATCTGCCCTTATTTCGGCATGAGTAGTATTCGTTCCTATCCTTCTGATAACTCTTCTAGATCAGAAGAGCTTATTTCAGTATCTGATCTAACCTAGGTAGGAACATACACTCGACTTTCCTTAAAATCTAGCATATCTCTACTAAATTGAGGAGGTTTCCTTTTTTTATCAATAACGTGTATTTCTTTACTTTATTCTGGATGGGTTTTCTCTTTAAGGGAAAATTCTGGATCGCTGAAAAAAGGTCTGATCTGGTTCCAGCATTTCTTCTAGAATTTTATGATTTTTTTCCAATGTACTTTCTTCCTCATTTATCAGTAGTTTAACAAACCTGATGGAAGACTCGGTTGATTTTTTCCCCCCACTTACTCATAATCTTTACATTCCTACACCTTCTTAGCGGCAGGATGGGATTTCTAAGACCTCTTGGAATAATTTTGTGTTCCACATAACGTTTCAAGCCCAGAATTTCCCACCACCCTCGTGGGTGGGAAAGACACAGCCCTTTCAAGAGGCGGTGATTTTAAATCCCCACCTACTGAAAAAGCTTCAGAGCTGTGCCAGGGAGGAAACAGGTAGACATTGCCGACCCCTGACAGCGGCGGAGAGGTGAGTATATATTTTTTTTATTTTTACACAATCTAGGCATTATTTTCAGGGAACAGCTTATATTTCAAGCCTTTCTCTGAAAATCACTGTGGTTGGTGTCTGCAGCTCATTGCTTTCAACAGGGCTACCGGCAGCAGTCGCGGCCCCATTAAAAGCAATGGGCATGGAGCTTGGTTTATGAGTTTTTCACACATTTTTTTTTGTACATTTATTTTTTCTTTATCGCTGCATTCAAAGACACCTAACATTTTGTTTTTCAACGGTGCTGTGACAGGGATTATTTTTTGTGGGATAGGTTCTACTTTTTGATGGTACCATTGGTTGATCCATGTGACGTTTTGATCACATTTTATTCCATGCTTTGTAGGGCGATATAGGCGAAATTAGCGTTTTTCACTGTGTTTTTTTTGTATTTTTTTTTCATGATGTGCACTGTGTATGTTAAATAATGTACTACCTTTTTTCTCTGGGTCATTACAAATGCAGCAATACCACAAGTGTGATTTTTTTTTACACTGTGTAGGGGAAAAGCTAGGGTTTTGATGTTTTTATTTTTTTTATACTTTTTTTACCTTTTTTATTTTTGTCCCACTAGGAGACTTGAATGTGGTCAAAAGTTCATCAAGATTCAGCAGCACTCACTCAAAAATCCAGTTATGGAGAGGTGATAACTCCTGCACGCCCACAGAGGATCAGATCCAAATCCAGAACAGTAGTATGAATAAATGAACTAGGGCAGCAGAAGATGGTGCAGAGCAAATCATCCAGCAGGATAAATCTTTATTCCCTCATATGTCAAAAGAGTATGTGACGTTTCGACTCACAAACAGAGTCTTTGTCAAGCTAACTAACAATGCATTTAACCTAGCTTAAATGCAAGCCACCTCCATTGCAGTGTGCATCACCATCATAGCATCCAGCATAATGGCATTCCCGCATGTCCCCTGCGCATGCACGGGATTTACCTAATCTTGCAATACCGCCTACATCACAATCTATCGCCTTGTTACCGAGGATGCTCAAGAGACTCTCCGTCACTCCACAAAGCTCCCTATTGTATATATGGAAGCGCTCATTCTCTCCCAAACGAGGTAATAATATACAAATTAGATGTTAATTGACCTGTAAGCACAAAGGTCCCAGAATTTTAAAATATGTGAAGAATGTATATCATAAATAAGTTAAATAAACGTAATCCCCCTCAGGATTTGCCCCAATGGGCTAACAGAGAAGAGGGGGGAAGGGGAGAGAGAAATTAGCGTTCCCATCTTTGTGCCTACAGGTCCAGACTTTGGCGCAGGTATGTAATGATATTCACCTGACATCTAATTTGTATGTTATTACATTGTTGGGGAGAGAATGAGCGCTTCAATATATACAATAGGGATTTTTGTGGAGAGTCTCTTGAACATCCTCAGTAACCAGGCAATAGATTGTGATGTAGCTGGTATCGCGAAATTAGGTAAATCCCGCGCATGCGCAGGGGACATGCGGGAACGCCGTTGGAGTGAACCCTATGATGGTGACGCACACTGCAATGGAGGAGGCTTGCCTCAGTAATAGATTTTCAGTGGCTACTGTTATATTTGGTGGCCTATAGAAAACCCCTATGAAGATTTTATTAATGTTTTTCCCTCCATGTATCTCTACTCATAGAGACTCCACAAGTTTATCTCTCTCACATATATCTTCCCTTTAACCCTTCCCTTTAAGGACATGGCCTATTTAGGCGTTGAGGACCAAATCTCCATTTTTCAAAAGCCATAACTTTTTTATTTTTCTGTCGACGCGGCCGTTTAAGGGCTTGTTTTTTGTGTGGCGAGCTGTAGTTTTTGATGGTGCCATTTTTGGATACATAGACTATATTGTAAAACGTTTATTATTTTTTTATGATAACAGGGAGAGAAAACGCATCAATTCTGCCATAGATTTTTTGAGGTTTTTTTTACAGCGTTAATCATGCAGCATAAATGACACAATACATTTTTTCTGCGGGACGGTACGGTTACAAATATACCAAAATTCTTATATTTTTTTTTAGGTTTCTCCCCTTTTTTGCAATAAAAACCCTTTTTTGGAATTTTTTTTTTCTAAATCGCTGCATTCAAAGTCCTGTAACTTTTTCATTTTTCTATGTACGGAGCTCTATGAGGGCTTATTTTTTGCGAGATGGGCTGTAGTTTTTATTGGTACCATTTTTTGATCACTTTTATTGCATTTTTTGGGAGGCAAAATGCTAAAAATTAGCATTTTGCCTCTGTTTTTTAGCGTTTTTTTAAAACGCTTTTTGCCGTACAAAATAAAAGGCATGTTGAACTTTTTGTACACGTCGTTACGGACGTGTCAATATCAAATATGTGCCATTTTAATTTTTTTACCTTTTTTATGCTAATATCAGAAAAAGCACAAAGGTTTTTTTTTACATTTTTCTTTTCCTTTTTTTTTCTTACACAATTTGGGTCCCTCTGAGGGACTTACAACACTGTACTGTTGATCGCTGTGATAAGGCATGGCAGGGCTACTGCCGTGCCATGCCTTGTCGCTTATACAGCGATCATAGGCATTGGCACTACAGGACGCCAGTGTCTGTGAACCCTTCCCGTGCTGCGATCTACTTAGATCGCGGCAGAGAAGGGGTCAACAGCGGGGGGCGCATCTCCGATGCCCCCCGCTGTTGCAGTGGGAGGACAGCTATTACTGACAGCCGACTCCCGCTGCGGGATAGCGCGAGATCAGTCATGATCTCGCGCTATCGCTATGACGTAAGGGTATGTCATTTTGTGGAAAGTACCACCCTGCCATGACGTACCCTTACATCATGGGGAGGGAAGCGGTTAATGTGGGCTTTAAACAGGATTTTAAATAGATAGATTCCCCTCCTATTCTTCCTCTTTTTCCTCCTCCTGCTCTTCATCCTCTATGCCTCTCCCATGGGTGTAGAAACACGTTGGGTAAGATCTCCCTCTTCTTTCCCCAAAGCCACTCTCCCTGCGGAGTTGAGTAACGGTGGACTGGCCAGACAGTTGGGTAACTGATATCCCTTCCTCCTCCTGTGACAACATTATCTCATTGTCCCTGAGCTCCTGTAACGTCTGTTCCAGTAGGAAGACTACAGGGATGGTCATACTGATCAGTGTGTCTTCACAACTGACCAGTTTGATTGCTTTCTCAAAGCAAGATAAAACAACACAAACATCTTTGATCTACAGTGATGATTTTGTGAGAAAAAGCAGTGCAGACACTCAAGAATCGCGGGAAAAAAGACGTGATTTTGTCGCAACTTTCTCGCTGCAAAATCGCAATAGCCCTTGTGGAACTAGCTTAAGTGTGTAAAGAACATAACCCCCACTGAGGAGAATGGGTGTTAACAAGAGATGAGCGAGCATACTCGTCCGAGCTTGATGCTCGGTCGAGTATTGGGGTGCTCGAGATGCTCGTTACTCGAGACGAGCACCATGCGGTGCTCGTCTCGATTAAACGAGCACTGACCATTGAATTCAATGGAGCCGACAATACAGCCGGCTCCATTGAAAGCAATGGGCTGCCGGCTATGAATTTTCGGGAAGGGCTTAAAAATATAAGCCCTTACCTGAAAATCATCCTAAAATGTGTAAAAAGTAAAAAAAAATAATATACTCACCTTGTCCCGTTAGAACGATGTTAGCCCATTGAATTCAATGGAGCCGGCAATACAGCCGGCTCCATTGAAAGCAATGGGCTGCCGGCGATCGCACAATGAATTTTCGGGAAGGGCTTAAATATATAAGCCCTTCCCTGCAATTCATCCAGAAATGTGTAAAAATAAAAAAAATATATATACTCACCTGGTCCCGGCAGACGGAGTTCAGCTGCGGCCAGCTGGCAGTTCTCCTGAACTGCTCTCTGTAGTATTCAGCAGCCGGGGATTTAAAATCCCCGCCTGCTGAATGAGCTGCCTCTGATTGGTCACAGCCTGACCAATCAGAGGCAGATCTCACTCACACCCATTCATGAATTCATGAATGGGTGAGTGAGTGCTGCCTCTGATTGGCTCAGCGCAGCTCTCAGCTGAATGACAGTAGTTCAGCACCACAGTGCAGGGGACAGCAGGAGAAGACGTGGCTGTGTCCCGGCAGCTGAAGGGAGGTGAGTATCTATTTTTTTTTGTTTTTTAAATCACTATTAATTCATTTCCAGGGAATAGCTTATATGTAAAGCCCTTCCCTCAAAAAGAATTCAGGTGTGCCAGCGGACCATTGTCTTCAATGGAGTCGCCGGCAGCAGCAGCGGGTCCATTGAAGAGAATGCCTGCATTTTTATTCTTTTTTACACTAAAATCTTTTTTTCAGGTAAGGGCTTATATTTTTAAGCCCTTCCCGAAAATTCATCCCGCACTCGCTGGCAGCCCATTGCTTTCAATGGAGTCGGCTGTATTGCCGGCTCCATTGAATTCAATGGGCTAACATTGTTCTTCTCTGCCACAGCTGTTACAGCTGTGGCAGAGGAGAACGATCTTAATGCTGACATAATTTATTTTATTTTTTTTAAACACATTTTAGGATGATTTTCAAGTAAGGGCTTATATTTTTAAGCCCTTCCCGAAAATTCATCCCGCGCTCGCTGGCAGCCCATTGCTTTCAATGGAGTCGGCTCTATTGAATTCAATGGGCTAACATCGTTCTTCTCTGCCACAGCTGTTACAGCTGTGGCAGAGGAGAACGATCTTAATGCTGACATAATTTTTATTTTTACACATTTTAGGATGATTTTCAGGTAAGGGCTTATATTTTTAAGCCCTTCCCGAAAATTCATCCCACGCTCGCCGGCAGCCCATTGCTTTCAATGGAGCCGGCTGTATTGCCGGCTCCATTGAAGTCAATGGGCTAACATCGTTCTTCTCTGCCACAGCTGTTACAGCTGTGGCAGAGGAGAACGATTGTTGTGCTGACAGTGGGGGGGGGGGGGAGTGTCTCACTTTTGCCACTATTGTGGCTTAATAGTGAGACCTCGGAGCCCGAAATGCAGCCCTGCATGTTGCTCCTCGCCTGCCCTATCCATTTCTGTGTTTTTTACATGACTTTGGTGATTTGCTAAGATTTTCACAAATGAAAACCTTAGCGGAGCACCAGTCATATACAAAAATGCTCGACTTCAATGGGGTTCGTTCCTCGAAACAAACTCTCGAGCATCACTGAAAGTTTGACTCGAGTAACGAGCACTCGAGCATTTTGGTGCTCGCTCATCTCTAGTGTTAACCCCTTAGTGACCAAGCCGGTTTGCACCTTAATGACCAAGTCAAATTTTGGAAACGTGTCATTTTTACATAGAATAACTCCGTTAAGGTTTTGTATATCCAAGTGATTCTGACATTGTTTTTTCGCCAATAATTGTACTTCATTTAGGTGGTCAAAATAGACTGATAGAACTTGTGTATATTTATTATAAGCAACCAAATTTGGAAAGTTTTGAAGAAATGTTTAATTTTTTTCACATTTTCAATTGCAGTATCTCAAATATGTGCAAACATACTGTGCATATTCTATAGATGAGCCTGAGCCCCGGCAGCTGCAAAGAGGTGAGTATATATATATATTTTATTTTTTACACATTTTAGGGATGATTTTTAGAGAAGGGCTTATATTTCAAGCCCTTCCCCGAAAATCACTGCAGGGCTTGCTGGTAGGCCATTACTTTCAATGGAGCCGGCTGTAGCGCCGGCTCCATTGAAGTCAATGGGAGAACATCATGCTCCTGTGCCACATCTATCACAGCTGTGCCAGAGGATCGCAATCTTCACTGTATGTTCTCAATGGGGTCGGTGCTGCTGCCGCTGGCCCCATTAAACACAGGATGAAACCCCTGGTTGTGACAGCATCCAGGGGTTTCACATCCAAAAAAAGATGGATGCCGCAGTTACCTGCGTTTTAAAATCCGTTGCCCTATATTTACCGCTGTGCATTTTTGTGCACAGGTAAATATCGGGCATATGACAGCTGCCATTGAAAAGCATTGGTTCTTAATACATGTGGATCACAAACACAGGTAACATACGCACATACAAACGCCCATCTGACTTAGCCCTTAACAAATTCATCTAGGAGTGTACTGCGTATTCCCCCCCACCCCACCCCCAGTTTTTGAATGAATCTAAGTAAAGTAGAAGGAAAAAAATTACGATTTTCATTTTTTTGGCAGTTGTGTCAATTTTAAAACAGTTTTTTTTTGTACAGCACACATATGAATGAAGAATTTCACCCCAAAATGGATACCCCTATTTGTCCTGTGTTCAACCCAAAAAACAGGGGTGTTCATATATGTTGTATAATCAGCCTTATTATGTATGAGGGGACTCCAGAATCACTATATCTACTATAATCTAGGGAGAGTTTGGATGAAAGCTGCAGTACAATGATACATCTGACAATGTGCTGTGCTTAATGTAAATTGTAATGTACAGAAATGAATCATCTTTACTACTCAGCTGGAATTAGGCTAAATCTAAATGAGATGTTTTGCATCTCTGCTTATCTCTATGTGGAATACATAATCGTGAAAATACTAATAAATCCCATGCTTATTGTGTCTCATTAAAGGTAATATTTTATAATTAGTATGGGGATTTTACGTGAAGAGACATGCAGAGAAATGAATGTCATCATGCAATTAACCATTGAAGAAAGTTATTGTTTTATTAATTGGGAAATAAAGTGAAGTCACATTATATTTTAAGAGTCCTTTGGAAACAGCTGATGTACCAGTGATAGCATTTGTGTAACATGATGCATTGTGTAATGGTCAATGAAGGTGCAAATTGGGAAGATTGGAAGTTACTCACTTTTTATAAAAGCTATAGATCCTCCGTGACCTATATGATTCCTTTATTACATATAGCCTTCATCTACTGTCAAAACGTGTAGTAGAGGATGGACAGCCTAACCACACTTTCAAACCTGAGCCCAGAGGGATTGTATCAAATACAACAATTCCTATATATATATATATATATATATATATATATATATATATATATATATACAACACAACTAAAACTCCTTACACTACACCTTCAAAGGGTTGTCTGTTTTTTACTGACAGGCCATGGGGCTTAAAATGAAAAAAAGAAAGCAGTGGTACTTACTAGAGATGAGCGAGCATACTCGCTAAGGACAATTACTCGATCGAGCATTGTCCTGAGCGAGTATCTCCCCACTCGGAAGAAAAGGTTCGGCTGCCGACGAGGGTGAGAGGTGAGTTGCGGCAGTGAGCAGGGGGGAGCTGGGGGAGAGAGGGAGAGAGAGAGATCTCCCCTCCATTCCTCCCCAGCCGCTCCCCACCCACCGCCGGCAGCAGAATCTTTTCTTCCGAGCGGGCAGGTATTCGCTAAGGGCAATGCTCGATCGAGTAATTGCCCTTAGCGAGTATGCTCGCTCATCTCTAGTACTTACCCATCCTCAGCCTCAGCAATCCAGTGCTGAAGCCTCATGGTCTTCCCCATCTTGTTTTCGAGCAGACAACATGTGACCACAGCAGCCAATGAGAGATTGCAGCATCGCCATTCCAAACTCCTGGCATCATGACGTACAGGATGTTAGCAATGATGCCAAGAGAACAGGTGATGAGGCTGTTGCCTCTCATTGGCTGCAGTCAACATATGGTACCTGCTCAAAAACGAAAACATTTGATAACTGCAGGGCTGCAGTGCTGTATTGCTGGGGCTGAGGATGAGTAAGTACTGCTACTTTTGTTATTTTAAGCCCTATGCGCCTGTCAGTAATAAATTCTAATGTAACCGGACAACCACTTTAAATACAAATATCCGAGTCTTATCTTCCCCTTACTTGTATATTTACAAGCCACCAACTTCATACATATATCTCTACTCAAACAATCTAACATAGAATGGGGCACAGCATTCCATATAGCCATATAAGTCCCTACCAACTCTAGGGATCAAATTTTGGCCCTATCATTACTTTCACTTTCCGTGTTTCCCCGAAAATAAGGCACCCCATGAAAATAAGGCACCCCCTGAAATTTGCAGGAGTCCCAAATATAAGGCACCCCCCGATAGTAAGGCATAGTAAAGTGTGCAGGCAAGTCAAGAGGCCTGTCCCCTGCTGCCATCCCCGTTGTCTCCTACCTCCAGATGTATAGGTAGATCTGAAGACAGTCTGCTGTTATCCTGTCCCTGCTGTGCTGTACGAATGTGCTGTTGTGAGCTCCCCTTGCTGGCTGGAAAAGTCCATACTGTACGTTCTGTTCCTGCTGTACATGTCTGCTGTGATGAGCTCCCTCTGGTGGCCGGAAGCTTCAATACCATCCCTGCTTACAAGTGGTACAGGAACTTTTGTCTGCAGACAGGTACGTTACTTTACAGCCCTTATTTTTTATGGCTCTGTGTGTGAGTCAGGCAACCTTTGTGTGATTCTTAAGGCTGGGTTCTCACAGAGCGTATTTCCAGCGGAAATCTCGCAGTTTGGCCACAGCGACAAACAGCAAGATTTCCGCCGGGAAAGCGCTGCTTCAAAACCCACGGCAGTCAGCCGCTTGTTTTGAAGTGACCTGGCTGCACGCTTTTCCGTTTCTGTGGTCGGTGAATCCACACCACAACACCGGCTTCTTCCAGCTTTGCCGTGACAGATTTGCTGTCCCATGTGGCCGAGATTTCTGAGAAATTTCGTCAACAAAGCTGGCCAATTGAGGAATTAGCGGCCACAGATGGATTTGCCGCGGCGAAATAAGACACCCCCTGAAAATAAGACGTAGCGCATATTTGGGAGCAAAAATTAATATAAGACGCGTCTTATTTTCGGGGAAACAGGGTATTTCTAAATTTTGATACCCTGACAAATTCGACTGCTTGGACTTGAACACCCCTGGACTTGGACCTCCGGGACCTTCTTGGTAACTTATAATGCAATTAAAAACCCTGCCCTCAACTAAAAATGCAGATCTGGCCTTAAACATATTTTGTAGATCACATATCTCCCCATCTAGAGGGAACAAGATAGGTGGAAATATTGCAATCTGACTGCTGTTTTAGGGCTTAAACAGACAGGTGCTTATATTTTCTGAAAGTAGACTCCTGACATGTTGTGAAGAGGTCGCCCAGCACAATTATGGGTACCTTCAAGTAATTTCCATCAAAGCATAAAATTTAGAAAAAAAATAAATGCATAAAAATTCATGTTTGTGGCTAAAAGTCTGACCCAAACAGCATTTGTAAAAATTGTCATAAGATTCTGCATGTTTTCGCTTTTTTTTTGGTCGCATAGTTTTTTTTATTAAAGTATGGTGCAATTTTGAATAAAAAGCCATTGACTCTCACACTCTCTTATGGGATTTGAATGTCATAGAACATAGAACCCATTCTATGTCCTGAAACAGAGAGTTGCTCTGTAACAGTGACCCCCATTCTGGTGGACCTTGTGCTGTCCTTGTAGTAAAGGACAACCATTTAGTGATGATAGTTCAAATCAAGTAATATGTTTTTGTATCCCATCACAACTGAGCCCCTCAGAGATGCCTAAGACAGGAAAATCAAATTTCTAACTATAGGTTGAAGTCTGAGCAAATAATTGTCATGGGTACCTATGGAAAAGGAAGTTTTCTATATATACAAAGGTGAAAGCCTTCACTCCCTGACTTCACTGACTGACTCGCCACTAATTCTCTAACTTTCCCTTGTCGCACAAACATGAAATTTGGCACGACCATTCTTTAGGTCCTAAATAGGAAAAGTTAAGGGATCACAACTCGATTATTCAATGCTAAGTACAAACGTATTGGCACCCCTGTGTAAGGTACATAATCTAATTCTCTAACTTCCCGCTGTCATATACACATGAAATTTGGCAAGACCATTCTTTAGATCCTAAATAGGAAAAGTAAAAGGGTCGCAACCTGATTATTCAATGCTAATTGCAAAAGTAAGTGCACCCCTATGTAATGTAACGTCCTGGTGTCGTACAAGCTTGAAATTTAAAACATTCAAACACTCCATCATATCCCCTCTGCTAAAGAAACCGACCCTTGACCGGACTGCCAACTACTGACCCATCTCCAAACTCCCCTTCATCTCCAAAGTACATGAATGCCTGGTCCATTCCCGCCTCACACACTTTCTCTCTGATAACTTTCTCCTCGACCCCCTCCACTCCCGCTACTGTCCCCTACATTCAAACGAAACCACCCTTACAAAATTATCAAATGACCTGATGATGGCAAAATCGAGGGGCGACTACTCCCTACTAATCTTCCTTGACCTCTCTGCTGCGTTTGACACTGATGACCTCCTCCTTGCTAAGCTTCCCTCCATCAGTCTAAAGGAAAGTGCCTTGGGGTCACACTGGATTCTGACCTCTCCTTTACTCCCCATATCCAATCTCTGGCCTGAACATGTCATTTGCACCTCAGGAATATTGCCAAAATCCGGCCATTCCTCACCATGGATACAGTAAAGACACTTGTCGCCGTCATCCAGACTCTCCTCTCTCCAATCCATACTAAATGCAGCAGCTAGACTCCTCTTCCTATCCAGCAGCTTTTCAGACGCCCCTGAACTATGCCAGTCACTGTACTGGCTACCCATCCACTACAGAACTCAATTCTAACTCAACACCCTCACCCACAAAGCTCACTATGGCGCCGCGCCACTGTACAACGCTTCCCTCCTGTCCATACATCACCCATCCCGTGCGCTCCTCTCTGCTAACACACTCAGACTAAACGCCCCTCTAATACGAACCTCACATGCTCGCCTCCGGGACTTCTCCAGAGCAGCACCAATCGTCTGGAATGCTCTACCCCAAAATATGCGAACAATCCCCGAAGCGCAGGACCTCCGACACGCCTTAAAGATGCATTTATACATAGAAGCATACCAAACCTCCCGATCTAGTCCCCCATCCCCACAATATGCCCCCTCCCCCTCCCTATGGCTTTCCACTTTTGCCTATCATGTACACTGCCTGTCCCAAACCTCCTGTACTACCTCCATTTGTGTCCCAAAAAAACAAAAAAAACAACTGTATATCACCGCACTGCTGTGTTCCCCCTTGCTCCACCTCTTGCCCCTGTACTTTCTGTATCACCCCCTCCCTTTGCTTCTAAAAAATCTAATACCACATGTAACTTTTGTAATTTCTATATTGTTTGTGTTCTTCATGTGCCTCAAAAGCGCTGCAGAATAGGTTGGCCCTCTACAAATAAAGATTATGATTAATATGAATGATAGGATGTGTACAGAAAAATTTGGTTACATACCCTGGCACCTACGGTGCATGGGGCCGCAATAGCGACATGCTGCGGTACATCGAGAATGTAATAACACTGAGTATGGATCCCACAGATCTATTCCATAGAGATCTTAAGGGAATTCTTCAGGATGCTAAAGCTTGGGGTGGTATCAATACAGCTGAATATGAATATCTCTTACCAACGCACCCAAAGATCTCCACCTTCTATAGCCTGCCCAAGGTCCACAAAGGTTTGGACCCTCTAAAAGGCAGGCCTATTGTTTTGGGCCTGGACAATATGACCCAAAACAGTGGGATATATATTGATCAGATTTTGCGTCCCTTTGTCACCGCATTACCCTCATACGTTCGAGACACAACGGACGTTTTGAGGGTAATTGATGGGATCCACACTGATTCTGATACCCTCCTGGCAAGCCTCGATGTAGAGGGCCTCTACAGTTCTATTCCCCATGAAATCGGGATCGAGGCAGTGGGTTATTTCCTGAAACAAAGAGGTACCAGATTTGACCACCACAATCAATTTGTCATAGATCTTCTTACATTTGTTCTAACAAAAAATTACTTTCTATTCAATGGCCAACTCTTCCACCAGCTCAGGGGCACTGCGGTGGGGAGCCCCTGCGCCCCATCTTACGCAAATCTGTTCCTGGGCTGGTGGGAGGCCAAAAGGGTCTTTACGGACCACCACGCACAATGGACTGACAAAGCATTAATGTGGCTTAGATACATAGATGACATCTTTGTACTTTGGTCAGGTACCAAGGAATCCTTTGTTGAATTTGTCAATACACTGAATAAAAACATAAATCTAAAATTGACGATAGAGATTCAAACTGATTCCATCACCTTTTTAGATATTCGGATATTCAAGAACTCCGAGGGGTCCCTTCAATCAACTTTGTTCAGGAAACCCACTGCCTCGAATAGTCTTCTTGCCTGGGAGAGTGCCCATCCCTATTCATTAAGGAATGGCATCCCCAAGGGCCAATTCTTAAGACTAAGACGTAACTGCTCAGAGCTAGAAGACTTCAAACGACATAGCAATGATCTCAAAAAGAGATTTACAGACAGCGACTACCCAAAAAACTCCATCGATAAGGCTTATCGGTTCCCACTGGAACAAAACAGAACAGCCCTTCTTGTTCCAAAACACAAACAACCAGATGAACAGGTACTAGAGATGAGCGAGCATACTCGTCCGAGCTTCATGCTCGTTCGAGTATTAGGGTGCTCGAAATGCTCGTTACTCGAGACGAGCACCACGCGGTACTCATCTCGATTAAATGAGCACTGACCATTGAATTAAATGGAGCCGGCAATACAGCCGGCTCCATTGAAAGCAATGGGCTGCCGGCGATCTCAGGATGAATTTTTGGGAAGGGCTTAAAAATATAAGCCCTTCCCTGAAAATCATCCAAAACTGTGTAACAATTAAAATCCCGCGCTCGCCGGCAGCCCATTGCTTTCAATGAAGCCGGCTGTATTACCGGCTCCATTGAATTCAATGGGCTAACATCGTTCTGCCATCATCTGTTACAGCTGTGGCAGAGGAGAACGATCTTTATGCTGACAGTGCGGGGGGGGGGGGGGGGTGTCTCACTCTTGCCACTATTCTGGCTTAATAGTGAGACCTCGGAGCCCGAAATGCAGCCCTGCATGTTGCTCCTCGCCTGCCCTATCCATTTCTGTGTTTTTTACATGACTTTGGTGATTTGCTAAGATTTTCACAAATGAAAACCTTAGCTGAGCACCAGTCATATACAAAAATGCTCGAGTCGCCCATTGACTTCAATGGGGTTCGTTACTCGAAACGAACTCTCGAGCATCACTGAAAGTTCGACTCGAGTAACGAGCACTCGAGCATTTTGGTGCACGCTCATCTCTAACAGGTACGCATTATTTCTACCTTTGATACTGGAGTCCCTTTCATGCGTGAGCTTCTTACAAAACACTGGGGAATCCTCCAAGATGACCCAGACCTTAAGGCTATCCTACCTCCTACCCCGTTACTGATGTTCAAAAGGGGGAGAAACATTAGAGATGGGGTAGTAAAGAGTCACCTCAAAACCCAACAACCGGATACTTGGCTGAATAGATTCAAACCCAAAGGGACGTTCCCCTGTTCCAACTGCCAGGCCTGCCACAATATTCAGAAGGGCGATAGAATAACAAGCGCCAGTACCAATAAAACTTACGACCTGAGGGAATTCATTAACTGCAGTTCCTCTTATTTGGTATACATGGCTACTTGCCCTTGTAAAAAGAATTACGGAAAAACTAAGCAGGAATTTAGGCGACGGATTTTAGCCCATCTAGGTAATTTAAGGCGGGGTGAAAAAACCCCTATCTCCAACCACATGAGAGAATTCCACCAAGGTAACCGCGATCTATTAAAATTCCAGGGTATAGAATCTATCAAGAGCTTCGGACGACGTGGTGACCTAGACAAACGCTTATTACAAAAAGAAGCACAATGGACCTTTCGCATCGACTGTGTACAGCCGAAAGGTCTCATTGAAATATCTTTCTCTAGTTTCCTCTAAGTTATCTAAGGACACCTCACCTCTGGTCTATATTGGAACATTCTTACATCTTTATTTCATCTAGTTATCCATTCAATCTACCTGGCCCAACGTGCCTTAATTTCTGATATTATCCAGCCTTACTCCCTGTCTTCTACTCCCCTCCCCTTAATTACTTTCTTCCAATACATACCAGCACCATCTAGTAATTATACTTAATCAGTATGATCATTCAGTTATTCCTTGCTTCTAAACCTGGCCCAGGCAGGTGATCTTTTTTGATCCTAATGTGCCCCCATCATCCCCCTTGGCTTGCCCTCCCTTTAGACCCATGTACCATAATTAGACCCATGTACCTTACAATTATCTTTTAAATTAGCCCATCTTGATGATAAGGTCCAACTCTGGATTTACGATACCAACACCTTTCCCTTATAATCTATCAAATTTAGTATATGGATAGTTGGGGTTACCCTCGCATTTTCGAAATGGTTTACCATTGCTGCATTGCACTTACCTTGAAATATGCACAATCATGTGTTATATCCTGCAGCTCTTATCTAATACTCATATGCGAGTTTACACGACGCAAATA